>NC_030438.2:19108368-19158368 GCF_001660625.3 Ictalurus punctatus
AAACGCGTCGCGCTGACCTCCATCTCGGTGTGTTTACACCCCTCGCGGATTTTTATTATTTATTTGTTCTTCAGCGCCGTTCGCGTTTTCTCAAGAACAAAGGAAGCAAGAGCAGAGCTCAGGGGCTCGAACTGAGGAGAAGATTTCCGTTCGTTCACGCCTTCGCCATCGTGAACATGACACTGGAGCTTCCCACAGTAACCAGAACAAAAATGAGAGAGAAAGACGGAGAGAGGGAGAGAGAGAGAGAGAGAGGGGGGGGGGGGGGAGAGGGAGAGAAAGAGGGAAAGAGGGAAAGAAAGAGAGAAAAGCGGGCTGGTGAGCCTGTCGCTCTTAAAGGGCCAGCGCGCGACCGAGACCGTTCAAAACTCACCGAGTCGGTTCACTTAAACGGTTCTTTGATTCGGAATCGTTCAAAGGTTTGTTCTGAATACAGCTGGGCTTCCAAAACTTTTTTTTACTAGTTTTATTATTATTTTTTTGGCACATTATTAATTTAACACACACACACACACACACACACACACACACGTAGTATGTCCCGAAGCGTTTTATTCCTCTTATACCGCACCGTCAAATACAAATACGCTAATAGCGATGGAGAAACATGAACGAAACCTGCTAAAAACAGGACGGGGGGGGGAAAAAAACATCTTTATTATATCAAGGTCACGTTGAAGAACGTTTAAGTTTATGTGGGTCTGTTTTCTGGATGACGATGTAAAGGAGAACGGAGACATTTTCTTTAATCACATGACACACACACACACACACACACACACACACACACATCCTGAAAGAATTTAATTCTTCTTATACGACACAGATTAATAAACGTCACACTTTTTTTTTTTTAACCCTTTATATAGTTACATTTAATGTGTGAGAAAGAAGTTAGGTTCTGTTTTCGCTTACGCTATAGCAGAAACAGTCGATCCCCCACGAGCCTCGCTCTTCTCTCTTTTTTTAAAAAAAAGCTTTTATAATTTTTTAAAAATACAAATTGTCATGTTACAGGGAAACTGTCTGGAAACTGTTTACGTGTATTTATGTGTATCAGTCTGTACAGGATTTCGTTTCATTTGTGTGCGTGTGTGTGACTGTCGCGGCCAAAAATGCTCGATTTTAGTGCGGATCTTTTCGAAATTTGCGACGCGGCTTGCGGCGTTATTTTCTGCGTGCTTTTTTTTGTGTTAAACCACGTGAATCGGTCGAAATCGCAATCGCAGGAAATAGTTTTGCGCGCCCTTTCTCAGCGGTGTTTGTTGGTAAACGAGACCTTTTAGCTGCACTCACGTTCGCCGCACGTGAATCGAAGCGGGCTTCGGCTTCGCGGGGCCGAATCTGCGGAAAATCGCTAAATCCTGGAGGGACTGGTGTATCATACACTCTGTCGTGTCCGCTCCCGGTCTGTATGGATATAAATTGGTCCTCTGTGTGCAAAAACTGTTCAGTAATCTCACTCACTAGTAACGTAAACAACGAAAATACCATTAACGGAAAAAAAAACCAACTTTATTAAAAAGGTGAAAAATTCCTCCAACGAGCAGTACTTCTTTTTGGAAACCGGTTCTGCTTTTTATACACGTGAAGTCGCGAGAAAGTAGCGAGTTCTTTTGTACGTTTCATGTCACTAGCTCTTTCGCGACCTAGCGTGACGTTAACAAGCGTAAATCGAAAATACGTCTTGCGTGACGGTCTCGACAAACATCTACAAGGACGTTTCATCTTTCCCAACTCCATCTCAAATCCTTCCTGGAGGAATTTGCTGTGGAACCCTTAAAAGTTCAATCTAGAACCCCACAACAGACTGTTCTACACGTTAGAAACATTCACGGACGATGAGAACGCTCACGTAGATGACGGAGCCATTTCTATATCTGCGATAAACGTAAGCGATAGCAGGGACGTTAAACGTAACTGTAAACAGTTGCGGACGTAACCCGCTGTTGAATATCCGAACAGCACGGCATGGCGTGTTTTATTTCCGTAAGAACACGAGTTATAATCCTTGTAAGTGTTTGAAAGGTCAGTAAGAACTTTAAATACGGAAAAACTGACACTAAAGTAACAATCAGGTTAACACTCGTCCGCTTTAGCTCTTGAACAGCCTCGGAGCGGAACTATCCCGACCCGGTTACCTTTTCACGGCTGTAGCGCAGAACCGTAGATGTGGCGCGAGCGGGTTCTCCGGAGCGGTACGTCTTCAGCGCTCGTCCGGATCCGACGCGATGTGACTCGATGCGAGCTCGGGACTCTTTCAGCTCTCCGCTGAAACGGATACCGGCGAAGCCAAAAAGAAATGAAAACCGACCCCGAAGCCATCAGCGCCCGTATGACTAATTTATCACACTCTCACTTCGGAATTTATCACGGCCGATAAAATCCAGAGAGCAGCCGTTTTAACGGATGAAACCCGTGAGTGGGGACGATGGCTGGGATCGGACCTGGGAGATGAATCATTTAAAGTGCACCTATTGTGTTTTTTTTCCTATTATGTTACCGTTCATGTAGTGTTGTATACGTAGCTGCTTGTGAACGTAAAAAGTCTGCAAAGTTTAAAAAAAAAACAAAAAAAAAACCCAACGCGCACGACAAACGGAGTGATCGACTCCCGAAAGAAGGAACCGATTCGGAACGGCCGAATCGAGTCGTTAGTGATTCCAAACTTGCTTCCTGTACAAATCGACGTAGGTGTGTAACAAAAAGCCCCCGCCTCTGGTCTTCATCACCTGCTCGCTGACGGCGCTAGACCAATCACGACAGACCGGGACGTCTGACCGATCGGAGCAGAGCGTGCTCTCTGAAAGGCGGAGTTAAGAACGAATCGTTCAACGAGTCGTCCGTGACACTGCGGAAAACGATTTCACGCCGCGGTTTAAACGACGGGTGCGTCGAAGCGTTTTTTGACCTCGGACGCGCGTAAATCTATCGTGTGAGAGCCGTGAAACACAATCAGGCACGTTTCAAAACGATGACCGGTGCACTTTAAGTGCGAGTACGAACATATAGTGCGGTAACTGTTGCGTTATTAAAGGAATAAAAGACTTCCACATACGCCCTTTTAGAAAAAATAGTCCGCTTCCGGATGGTAACAGGAACTCTGCTGCATGACCACCGGACTAATCTCTTCGTTAACATGGCCAGGGTTGATAAACGAGCAATTTGAATATACAACCTTTTTTTATTATTAATTATTATAATAACAACAACAGCCATATTCTTAACGTATAGCAAAGCAACCGTGACTGTTCTTTGTATACCGACATTCAGACACAGATCTTGTGCTAATCTAGTGTGTAAATGAGGCATGTGATTGGTGATTTGTTTGTTTGTTTGTTTGTTTGTTTGACACCATGCCAGCATCTATGGCTATTTCCAAGGCGAGAACTGCCTAAGGGACTCGATATAAAAGCTATTTTTCGCTGGCTGAATAAGAAAAGGTTTCTCACGCGGTTGAGAGCAGCGCGGGAGAGCGAACGATGTTTGAAGGATAAACCGACGACACGGCCGATCCGCCTTCAGAGTTGGTCCGTAGCGCGCCGTAGCGGACCGGATCCCGAAGAAAACAAGCTCACGCGAATCCGTTTAAATACAATGAGAATTTTATTCAAACGGTGCAAAAGGAAAAAACAAAACCGTAAAAACCGGGTGTTCTTTCCCTCCAGACCGCACCGTCACGCAGCCTGCGCTCGCCTCGTGACAGAAAGACAAGGGAACGAACCCGGATCGGAGAATCCGGGGGAATAGATCGCATCTGTACACGCGGCGGGTTCGGTCTCACGCGACCGGTCGATGCTGACGACTGCCCTTCTGTCACACACGTCAAAATATACAGTATAAAAATAGTCAGGTCCGTCACATGACCACAAAGACCAAGCCCAGCGAGTCGAAATGAAAACTGTGGAGAGGCCTGTGAGCGGCGCCGGGGCGGGAAAGAACATCCCAGTTTTTGGAAGAAAAGGAAAGAAAAAAAGAAAAGAAAAAAAAAAAAACACCTTCAGAAAAAAATAAACAAAAAAACATCTTATTATAAATATATATATTTTCAAATCATAGCATTTTAGGTCTTTTAGAAGAAATTAGTGTTTACATGAGAACCCGGAGCACTGAAGAGGCTCCTGGTGGTAAGCCCAAAATCTCTCTCTCTCTCTCTCTCTCTCTCTCGCTCACACACACACACACACACACACACACACACACACACACACACGAATACTGATTTCTTCATCCCTTGGCCTTCCTCAGTGTCCCGCAAAGCCCCATACATTCTCCTGGTTAAAAACACTGTAAAACTGCTCTCACTGTACAAAAATAACCCAAAACGTATTTGTACGACCGCCGTCTTTTTGTTCTGTTTTAGCTTTATTAAATACAAAACAAAAAAAAAAAAAAAAAAAAAAAGGTTTGCTGATTGCGTGTTGCGATCTGTAACGACGAACGTTAACTACAGGAGAAAAGAAAACAACAACAACAGGAAAACAAACACTCGGCTGGATTTCTATTCATTTTTGGGATGAGTTCTGGTTTGTGTATTTAAACTGTAATGCTTTAAAGAGGACATTATACTCACTCTCACACACACACACACACACACACACACACACACACACACACACACACACACACACAGACGGACAGTAGGGATGCACCAAATCTCATCCTGAAGCTTTACTCGCTTGTTCTCAGCTATCGGACTGGATTTGAGGGGGGGAAATCCCCCCGTCTGATATCTATAGTGCTTTAAGGAAATCTCAATCAGCGTCACAGCAAGTCATCTGAAAGGTTTTACTTTGGAGCGAAGAATAAATACTCGAAATATTCGAACGTATGAACGCGAGCGGTGAATTTTAGTTCTCCGGCCGGTAAGATCGTATTGAAGTGTTTAACCGGTAAAAGTGTGCTATAGGAAATAATCGAGGTGGCGTGTGGTGCAAGTTTTTCGGGGCGGGGCAGAACGTATAAATGCGTACCGGGACACGTTTTTCCATTCTGTACGGTTGTGTAAATGATTTCACGCATCAAACGGAACCCGAAAATTTTTTTTTTTAAAAATCCCCGCCACATTTACTTGCCGTCGATGTAACGGACTTTTGCCCATAAATGTAAAAAAAAAAAAAAATCAGGCGTAAGAAGTGTGTTCACGGCCCAGCTGATTGACATTTAACCACGCCCACCGACCTGCGTGAAAGGCAGAACTCACAGAAAGCTGAAAACGTCCTCCTAAGTGTGCTCGAAATCTTCCAGTGACGCAGCTCGACCACACACGCTAACCCCTCCTTCCTTTCATAGGGCGCCATTACTTTCGTCCTGAACAAACAGCTTGTCTTGTTCGATCGCTGTAACTCACCGAGCGCTCACGTTAGCCGCGCGAACTCGCACGGACGCTCCGTTGGCGGAACGCGGATTTCTCATCGAAACGCCCCTGCGGACGATTTACGAAGAAGTCGTCCCTGCGGAACCCGGTCCGAGAGACGCGGAGCCGGACGTCTGCTTTTAAATACGTAGACGCGCCTGAAAATCCGACCCCTACAACCGAGCGTTTCCCGATCAGAACCCTTCTCGGACGTGGAGAACTCGTAAAGAACCCTTGCTTCTAGATGTGCACGGTGTTATTTAATAGAGAACTGCGGGGAAAGACCAGAGTGCGTTGAGAAAGTTCTAGAAGCAGCTGCTGGGAAGCATAAACCTTGGAAGCCTTGGGATATGATATGACGTGTACGCCCCTGACATCAGGTGTGTCCGTCATCGTTAACGTTTAAAGGACGGGGGTTCGAACGAACACCGTATATTACCGTTTGTACGGATTCCGGATGGAAATAGGTGCATCCCTCGCTAGCGGGTTAGTAATCTGATCCGTCGTGCCACGCTCTTTATTTAAAGCCGTCAGCGATGCTGCTGGGCTTCGCTCGTCCGTTTAACAAACCGAACACTGCACGACAGTACCATCCACTGGCCAAGTCGGTGAATTACGTTCAAAAAAATTTTTTAAAAGAAAAGCGTCCTGGGACCGATCGGTATTTAAAACACACCTAGTAGCCGGGTTTAAGGGGTCACGAAAACAGTACTCAGTTTTTAGTCAACAGGAAGTTGAATTATTGCGTTTTTTTATTTTATGTTATTTTTTTTTTTTTTTTTAGGAGAGCACTACACAACATTTTCACGTCCTGAAGCCCAAGACTTCCAGCAGCAACGGTTAAGTGTGTTAACTTTTTTTTGGCGCAAATGCAGTATAACGGACTACGGTACACAGGATCACAGCAAGGGAACATCCTACGAGGTGCACGCTCGTTCGTTACGGCTGTTCACGAGCGGGTCTAGGAATCGATCTGAGAAACGGTGCGGAAACGTGACGGCGCTCCCGTGTGGCGTGTCGACTACGGCGATCGTCTTCGCGCCGACCGATGAGAACGACTCGACGGCATCAGGCGAAATCAGCAGGTGAACCAACAATGTTTTCACATAACGGTAGGTGATTATTATTATTATTATTATTTATAAATGTTGAAGGTTTGTAGTAAAAGCAGTATTCGGTGTATGGACGATCTTGTACCTTGTGAATCGGCGTACGCTTTTATCGGGGTGTTCGTTAGTGAGTATTATCCGATTTTACTATGTTACTAGCTGAAATACGTTGTTTGAAATAAGGAACCATATAAAACACAATAATTTATTTCAGGACATCCCAATGCGTGGGGTGTTGCGATATTCCCCACGTGTCCACGATGCCAGAACTGCACGTCCATTATTGACACGTGCCTTCTCGCGAAAACCGCAGTTTAGCGGTGCTTTGAGGGATTGACGTTTCCGTCCGATAATCTTGACAAGGACTGGAGCGAGACCGAAAAGGCGACTAGGAAACGGCGAGGTCGAGCCGAATTAGAGCTGGACTCCTCCGCGGAGTCTCGCCGAGACACCGTCTGATGGTGAACAGAACAGTCCGGTGTCTTCGTCGTCGTCGTCGTCATAATCACACCAAAGCAAAACGTGAAAAGAAAAGAAAAGAAAAAAAAAAAACACGCAATGTCAGGATATTAGAAAAGTGCTTGACTTTGTGCAGAGAAAATCCACTGACCCCCCCCCTAACAAAAAAAACAAAAACACAAAAAAAAAAAAAAAAAAAAGAGCACGCCTCGCTATTTCTACTCACCCTACGGGTCGGATTAGCTTCAGAGGATTAAAAATATTCCTCCAAACTTTTGAGTACTTTAGTCGAGGGGTTACGATCGCTAAAGACTTCAGCAGATGTTTACAGCAGGATGAACATTTTCTCAGACTCGGTGTCTTTTAACGAACATAAACGGATAACGCGGCATCTCAAACGAGAGTCTTGCTGACTCGGACACGCTGCTTTCTGTACCTCGTTCTTCACCTTCACCTACAGCAAGTTTCTATACAGTAAGACCTTCGTCTGATCTCCGAACCCCATCGTTCGGAGGTACACCGGACAAGCACAACGGTCAGAAGAATCCTGTTATGACATGGCTTTGAGGCGGAGCTAAAACATTGGGTGATCTGAGTGGGTTAAAAAGAAAAAAGAAAAACGTTTCTCTAGAATCATATGGCGAAATGGGTTCTTATTAAATCTTATCCACCGCTTGCCAACATGCCTCCGAGAGTCACTGAACATCTTGTGAATGTGAAGCTGTACAAATGTGCATCTTCCGGTTGTGCTTCGTGTCGTATATATTTTGCATGTAATGTACTTTATGCAATGCAGCGCAAGTTTGTGCCAAACACCCCCCCCCCCACCCACCCACCCACCCCACCCTGAAAAAAAAATTAACCCTGCCTCGACACCCACGCCGCAATCAGGAAGTGTTGCAAGAAAGAACGGCACGATGGCGCCGACGACAAATCTACCGCCTAAAATCCACTGCAAAAGTAACAGAGGTATGGACTCTTGACGTTGCGCCCGTCCCCTCGGTGTCGACCGAGCGTAGTGCCCTCACGACGGCACGGGAAGGGCCTGTCGAAATTCTGTAGCGAGGTCCTGCTTGAGACCTGCTGAGTCTCGCGTGGAGAAGACGGCACTACAGGGTACCAGTTGAACACGGCGCCACCTTAGAACCTGTGCATGGCTGTGTCGGTTTCTCGTCTCTTCAGCTCCTCCCTGTAGCAGTACGAGCAGTAGTTGCAGGTTTCCGGATGTCCGTAATAGTTGCAGCTCGGCGTTCGGCACCGGCTCGACTGCAGGTTTGCCAATCCGCCGGCGCTGCCCAGAGAATAGTGCCTGACAGGAGGAGGACCGCCTCGGCTGTCCGGTCCCGACAGCAGGCCGTTGGCGTACGCGCCGCCGACCGTCTCGCCGTGGAACTCGGGTATGTCCTGCTGATGGGCGTAAGAGGACGAGAAGCAAGGCGCTGCACAGGCAGGGCTGGGTGGATGGTAATGAGCGTGAGCGTGGACAGGGCCTTGGCTCAAGGGGCAGTGACGGGGAAGGGTGGCGTAGGATGGCAGGCCCGGGTAGGTGGACGGCGAGCCGCCGGCTAGCTGGCGCCGGGCTTCCATGTAGCCGGGAATGTGAAGGTGCTGGGGGAGCGGCGCGGGCGAGTGCTCCAGGAAGGTGGCTCTGGGAATGGGCACGACGCCTGTATACAGCGACGGGGTAAAAGAGGGTGATTTCAGGGTGTTATAATGAGGATGTGGCGCTTCTGTCGCGTCCTCTTTTCCGTCAAAGCCCCGGAAGCCGGATTCTGACGGCTCTTTCTTGGGCTGAGCTCCGTTAATCACCCCTTTGCGCTCAGCCTCCCGTTTCTGCTCCTGCTCTGCACGGAAACGTTCCTCGGCGTCCACGAGGTATCGCTGAATCATCTCTTCCTGGTACGGCTGCCGGTCGCTGGTGGTCAGAAGGCCGGCGAAAATGTACCGCCTTTCGCCCTGCATGGCCGCACGCAGGGTGCTCAGACTCGCCTTTACGTCCGCGCTGTACTTGTACGAGTCGCCTTCGGAAGAGCTGTTTCCGTTCTGCGAGGACGGCGAGCCTTTGCCGGAGTCCTCCGAGCCGGGATGGGCGGACGGAGAGCCGTCTTTGCTGTCCTTGCTGTCTTTGTGTCCGCGAAGGGACCCCTTTTTCTTCTCCTTCTCCACACCTTCAGGCTTGCCGGAGCCACCGGTCCCGGCTTTTCCCGTCATTAAACCGCCCACGTTCTTCTTCAGCTTGCTGCCCAAACTCTTACCGAAGCTGCCCAGCTTGTTGGCCACCGAGTCAGCCCTCTTCTTATCTTTATCCTTGTCCTTTTCTTTGTCCTTCTTGTTCTTCTCCTTACCCATGGTTCCGGTCGAGCCGCTGCTGGATGAACTCGAGGAGCTGGAGGATTTACCCGCCGTTCCGCTGCTGCTGCCCGCCGCGCTGCTGTCCCCGTTTCCATTGGAGCTGCTGCTCACAGACTCTTTATCGGATTCTCCAGAGTCGGGAGGCGTACGGGCGTCCTCGCCGGCCGAGGCAGTCGGCGACTCGGGCTGGGCCAGAGGTGCTTGCTGTCGAAAATAAATAAATAAATAAATAAATCACACAAAAGGACTGAGCAAAAAAAAAAAAATTCAATAATTCAAAAAGGTAAATATTAGTTATAAGGAATCAAAGTCTACGGATGCTTGTTAGCTTCAACCAAGTAAGATCACGCTAACATGTTCCTACTTCCGTAACAGTCGTTAAACGGCTTCTTTCATAAGAACAGTCAACATCACGCAAATTTTCTGTCGTTGATCTCACGTACGAAGCTCACCTGTACCTCACACGGCAGAGGAAGCCACGTTACGTTCATGTAGGTGTGCAGCAGGTGGAGCTTCGCCTCCAGAGATAAAGTAACACTGAACAGAGAGACAAAACATCAGGCCAAAATACACACACACACACGCACACACAGCCTATTTAATAAATAATTCATATTAAGTAATATATAACCAACGAGCATGTGAATTCAGCTAACAAAGCACGACTTGATAAACGAGCCGGCTGTTCGTCACCGTTTGTTGTCATTTACAGTTTCATCTGTGTGCCATTCAGAGCAAGCGTTCAAACGTCACCTCCGTTAGTGACTCGAGACGAGTTAGAAACTAATCAACGACCTTCCTCTCGGACCACAACAGCGAAAAAAAAAAAAAAAAAAATGATCGGATCGTAATTAATGCTCGTGGACAGCCGTGGCACGAGTTCCTGTTCTCGCTGACGTTACAGCAGCTGTGAACAGCCGTAAACACCTTCTGACCAATCCGGACGGAGGATTCGACGGCGCTCTGGTACGAGCGCGCTTCAAAAGCGTTCCGCTTTGACACAGATGAGACTTATTTCTCCGAGAGGAGAAACGCGACTCGTCCTACCAGACTATGACAACGAAACGGAGTCGGTACCTGGCGAGCATCACGTTGTCCACGTCGTCTTTGCCCCACTCCCAGTCCTTGCCTGGATCCACAGCGAAGTGCACAGGAAGCATCTTATAATCCGAGTCGGTCAGAGGAATCACCACTGCAGGGAAGGACATCTTTAATCACTACGTCGTCTTTAAGCGCACTCGCCTCGGGGCTCTGGGTAATCGCATTTCAGATATATAGCGGTTTTATTCACTCTGGTGCATTTAATCATGAGCATCTGGGCTCGAGATATCTATTTAGCTTGCAGATGACGCTGTACCACACACTGTTGTCTATAAAAACAGACCAAAAGAAAAGACTCTGCAGTAGCTGAGTCACTTTCCTCCTCCACACACGGCAGCGCTGCCGAGACCGACGACCGCGCTGCGTGTTAGGAGTGATTCGGCTGATGTTTATCTTTTACAGGCTCGTTTTAGAAAATGCTCATCTACGTACAACTGGTGCTGCTGAGCCCGTGAGTGTCTTGCGAGGTGATCTGCACTAAATAAGTCGGTTATAAATACGGCCTGTCGGGCGGCCGACATCACGACCCGTCCTCCCTACCTTGCTCTTTGGAACCGTCCTTCTGCTCCATGGACACCAGGGCGGAGAAATGCGCCTGATCGTAGGCCAGGACCAGCGGCGAGCGGTGACACTTGTGAGCGTGGACCTCCAGGGGTAGATAAATCCCACCGAACGGGATCGGGGCGAAGGCTGGAACAGACGATCCAGACACATTAGCATGAAGATCTGCAGCGTGTGCTACGTGTACGAAGACAGTTCAGTCGTACGTTGCGTTTTCGTTTGTTGGTTTTACAGTTTGTGTATTTGCTGGTCGGATTGCAGCGGTTGATTATTTTCTGTGCTTTTAGTCTATAATAACCCTGAGTAAGGATTTATAGCAGTAGCTCAGATTCTGTGTGTGTGTGTGTGTGTGTGCGAGAGACTCCTACCCTCTCCTCCCGAGTCTCTCAGCATGGTGTCGGCCACCACGACTATCGGTCGTCGGAGCACGTGAGCCAGAACGAACACGTGGAACTCCTCCAGACTCTCGTACACGGGTTCCTCCTGCGACTCGGCTCTGCACGACACAAACACACACCCAAACACAGGAAGAAACCTTCAGACTCTTTAGCTTATGAACCTGTTCGACAGTGGAGAACAGACTGACGGACTGAAATAAACGGAAGCAGTGATGGGAAACGAACCCGTTGGTGCCATTGGTGCTGTAGTGTATCCTGGGTTCACTGGAGGCCAACTTCAACAGCTCATTCCACTCCTTCTGCCATTCTTCCTCAGTGTACACCAGCCCGGACTGCACACACACACACACACACGACCGCAATTAGCCTAGATTCTAGTGCTGGCTGATGGAATCTCCAACATGTAGATCCTGCTGTCAGCAGGTTTACACCCAACCCTCACCTCTTTGTTCTGCATGGTCTGCTGCCACCTCCACCTGCGCTTCAGCGCCTCTCTCTCCTGGCCGTGGTCAATCAGGGCGTACAGAGACTTCCGCAGCATCAGGTCTCGATCGTGGAAGCCCCACATGCCTGCACGGTCGCGTTCAAAATCCGAGAACACGTTAACGGTAACGGATGACAGTAGACTTTTCTTCCTCCCACATAACACTTACTCCTGACCATCTTCCTCTTATAATATACCGCTCGGATTGTTTTTAACCACCTGACCCCGATTTATATCTCTCCCTCAGACTGCAGTGAAACCCGGATTAATGAAGTAAGGAGTTGTGAGGAGCGACAGAACTCGTAACATCGTAACATTCACTCCTGCACTCCATCTGCGTGCCGAAGATGATGTCAACAGCCAATCGGCACCGAGATAAATACATCACCTGCTTTTTCGTTTCGAGGGTGTGTCAAAGTCACCGATCGTACACTCACCCAGAGAGGCGGCATGAAGGAGGCAGTTTCCGTCGCCGCTGGTAGCCAGGGGCAACAGACTCTGGCATCCGGAGCCCAGCTTCGTCCACCAATTTAGCCGACCTGCACACATCGACGCCATGTTGGATCGCTTTGAAAATGTTACACAGACGGATAGCAATGGGGCAGGGTACAGTCGAAAGGCCGCTCACGCAGGGTAACACCGACTCGGTGGGAAGCGCTACTCGAGCTCACAGACGATTGGCTGCGTCACTGAGTCATGTCCCTACAGGCCTAGCGCCGAGCTGCTTAAACTACACGTCAAGCGTTTATGGAACACGTCTAATTTGTGCATTAATGGCTGTTATGTTAAATAAAGTTGATTCATTAAAGCCAAGCAAGTATACCTTCACCTGCGCACGCCGCTGTCGACTCGTCTCCCCTCGGGTACGGTCGTGCGATGGCGCGATTCTCAAGATGCCCACGAGATGGCGCCATTTATCGGAGGATCTGATATCATAAAACCGATATCCGATTATGGAAAAACGCTTCGATAATCGGTAAAACTCGATTATCGGGCGATCTCTAATCCTCTCGTTACGCTGGAACCATTTCAAACGTTCTAGCGGCGCGTGGATTTCAACTATTTGCCTTTTGAAATCGAAGTTCTACTCGGTTTGGGTTTCATTTTGAATCCTGTTACAGAGGAGATTTAAAACTCGAAATAAAATGAAAAGACTAACCTGCGTGCTCGAGGGCCACCATCATGGACTGCTCGATGAGGTCGCGCTCGACGAAGCCGCGGAAATCGTCGCGGTACACGGTGAGGTCGGGAAGCTGGAAGGTGCAGACGGGGGTGTCCAGGAGCATCTCGGTGCCGACGCCACCGCCTCCTACGCTGGACACGTGCGAGCGAGCCAGAGACACGATGGTGGAACTGGCGTGAGAGATCCCTCGAGATAGACGCTTCTCTGTGGCTGCAGTTCGACACGTGGACACAAGACACTCACCAGTTACATTCATCACACGCGCAGCGCTATGCGAGGACGGAAAAAATCCGTCCTAATCTTCAGAATGAACACGAACGTCATGCAGGATTTCTTTCTCTCGCTTCATCTCTGACTAAAAGAGAGCGATGCGGCAGCGCTTTAGTCCTTCCAGCTTCCGAGGCTTCAACACGTCCTGTAGATCGCGACCCGAGTGGTCATACACCATAGCTGTACTGCATTCTGGGACTTTGAGTCCAGCACCAAGACTGCAGAAATATTTCAGTACAGCCACATTTAATGTGCTCCAGGGCGGAGTTCGGCTTTTACGTTACCGGTGGCAGTGAGACAGACCGGTCCGACTGGCCTTCGCCCGGCACTCTTAGGAATGTACGGGTTTAACGCTGCTTTAAACGAGTCCCGAGTGAGGAGTCTTCCTCAATCACTGTCTTTGTTTATTAATTATACAGCACGGCGGCGGTGTTTTAATGAACTCGGGATTAAACCTGGATTATCTGTTGTGTTAAAGAAAGAGTCCACAGCATGACTAAAAGCTCTCGGTTTTGAGAATGTCGTTGTCGCTGATTTGCTTCTAATCACGTAGCTAGAAAGAAAGTTAGGAGAACGACAAACCCCGCCTCCTGAAAAATCACAACCTGATTGGACGTTTGAAAATTCGGGCATTTAAAGCCAGTTTGGTGGGTCTCAAACATTATTAGAAAATTAAGACCATGTCTAATTTTCATGTACACACACACACACACACACACACACACACACACACACACACACACACACACACAGCGCCGGGGCGTGTCCGAGCGCAGCGAGGCTTCACCTTGTACCATGTCGTCCTGCCGGTGCAGCAGCGGCCGTCCCACTCTCGTCATGTCCTTGTGCTCCGTCAGTGCCTGTTCCCTCTCCTCCGGAAACGAGTAGGACAGACTCCCAGCATGCACCTGCCTCAGCTGCTCGAAATCGCTCAGGGCGGCCGTCAGGTCCCAGTTCTTACCTGAGGGGGTGCGAAAAACAAACAACTCACGTGAACACGTCTGAGCGCTGATTTAACCCTGGAGGCGCTTGAGATTTGGCGAGTCTGACCGTTAACCCTAACGTCAACGTCGCTTCCGCCCGAGCACGTGAACGGCGCTCTGTCCGAGTTTAATCTTAATGTGCTTCACGATCGTGTGATGATCCTCAACGCTGGAACTTTAACGCGTTGTTTTTTTACACCAGTTGTCAGGAACCCCACCCCCTGGGTCAGGATTAGGCGACACACTGATAAAAACCCTTTAAAAGAGAATCACGATGCATCTAAAAAAAGATTTATTATTATTATTATTATTATTATTATTATTAAGATATAGTGAAATAGTGAGCAAGTCTTTTCTTTTTTTTAGGGGCCAAGCACCGAATGTGCATAAGGACCTACTTCATAGTGGAAGGTTATCTTCTTTTTCTTCTTCCTCCTATTCTTCAATAATAACTCGCAGAAATGCAGAAAACAGCGTTGTACAAACGTGACTCTTTGGGTTCGAAGGATTTCCACCATTTTGCATTAGAACAAAAACCTGTTCCCCCCCCCCACTCCTTCTTCACCTCCAAACGTTGTCCGATCATCGCGAGACTGGGATCGCGACACCAACCCACAGTAAATCTGTTTCACACGCGGCACAAACGTGAGCAAAACATTCGTCCAAACTCGCCTTGACGCGGCACTAGAGTTCACGGACGATCGAAACAGCACGTGACTTTCGAAACTTTTGAACGTGGGATCGATTCTTCTCTCTCTTTGTTTCCTGCGTGTTCCTGACCTGACGGATCCCTGATTCGCCGAACCAGAAGTCGGCCTTTAAGACAAAACTAACAAAACCAGAATCGTCAGTCCGACCCGAACAAGACAACATTTCTCGGATTTTTCTTACGTGGGACGCTTCGTCCGTAACGTGCAAATGAATCCGACGGTGAAGTCGCTGAACGGGAAGCGAGGCCGTTTCTCGGCCTGTGTCGGCACACGTTTGGCGACATGACCTGACGTCGGTGTCGTTTGCAACTTGTTACAGAAACCAGGAAATGAGGCAGAATCTCAGCTACGGCTCGACTGTGTACCGCCGTCGTATTTACCGTAACGTCACGAGAAAAAGTGCACACGGTCCCAATGGCTTTGTGGCCTTCCTCTGTTGCCGAGGGGCATGGCCAGAAAGTGCTTGGTCCCTTAATCGCTGCTTGCAGCCATCTTTAAAAAATATACATAGAATATATTTCTTAAGCTGTATTATATTTTCTTTATCTTGAAGACATCGCTGGATAATTTACAGGTTTTTTGACCCTCTTGTTTTTTTTGTTTGTTTTCTAAGTAAACGAAAAGGTTTATAGTTTTTTTATCTCACGGCAAAACTAATATAAAGATTGGTGGGGAAACAAAGTGTGCAAGTTTACGAGTCTCACCCTCCAGTAGGTCTCTGGCCAGTCCGGGTTCGGCTCCTGTAGAGCGGACAAAGTCGGACAGGACTGCGTCCATATCCAGGGTCATGTGATCATGAAGTGACTGCGCTGCAGGGGGACATCGGGGCGGCGGAAATGAACAGGAGAGCGATTCTCCTACAGCCCACGATCAACAACGCTACAACAACACCTACAGAGGCACAGAGAGAGAGAGAGAGAGAGAGAGAGAGAGAGAGAGAGAGAGAGAGTGTGAGAGAGAGCGAGAAAGAGCGCATGAGAGAGCAAGAGAGAGAGAGAGAGAGAGAGAGAGAGACCACGAGAGAGAGAGAGAGAGAGAGAGAGAGAGAGAGAGAGAGAGAGAGAGAGAGAGAGAGAGAGCGCATGAGGGAACAAGAGTGTGTGAGAGATAGAGAGAGCGCATGAGAGAGCAAGAGAGAGAGAGAGAGTGTGAGTGAGTTTGAGAGAGAGACCACGCGAGAGAGAGAGATTGAGAGCAAGAGAGCGAAAGCGAGAAGAGAGACAGAGAGAGAGAGAGAGAGAGAGAGATTGAGAGCAAGAGAGAGTGAGAGACAGAGAGAGAGAGAGAGTGAGAGAGAGACAGAGTGAGTGAGAGAGAGAGAGAGAGAAAGAGTGAGAGAGAGAGAGAGAGAGAGACGGAGAGCGCGAGAGAGAGAGAGAGAGAGACGGAGAGCGCGAGAGAGAGAGAGAGAGGGAGAGACAGAGTGAGAGAGAGACAGAGAGAGAGAGAGAGAGAGAGAGAGAGAGAGACAGAGAGAGAGAGAGAGAGAGAGAGAGAGAGAGAGGGAGAGAGAGAGAGAGAGTGTGAGTGAGTTTGAGAGAGAGAGAGGGAGAGAGAGAGAGAGATTGAGAGCAAGAGAGCGAGAGTGTGAGAGAGAGAGTGTGAGAGAGAGTGTGAGAGAGTGAGAGTGAGAGAGAGTGTGTGAGAGAGAGAGAGTGAGAGAGAGAGTGTGAGAGAGAGAGTGTGAGAGAGAGAGAGTGTGAGAGAGTGTGAGAGAGAGAGAGAGAGAGAGAGAGAGAGAGAGAGAGAGAGAGAGAGAGTGTGAGAGAGTGTGAGAGAGAGAGAGAGAGAGTGTGAGAGAGAGAGAGAGAGAGAGAGAGAGAGCGCTGTGTTAGACACGGCCAGACGTAAATCTGATAGTTTCCGCAGTTTACCACAAAGTCCAGAAAGTCCAGGGCTATTTTTTCAATCTTTTCTACGAAAATGACATCAAACTTCTTCAAAATGAAAAAAGAAAGAAGACTAAATGACCTCGCCGTCTGCGAGCGCGGGAAAGTCTTACGACCGATCGGAGATCTCGCTCGAGCCGATCGTACGGATTTGCCGCTCTGCCTGTAACATGGTACTGTATAAAACGGGGCCCGCTCTCTTCCTGTAAGGTCACATGACCCGGTGTTTAAACTGTAGCGTTGACGCGAACCGATACGAGGTCGAATGACGCGTCCGCACCGCTGGAAACCGCTCGCTAAAACAGACGACGAGTCTCCTCGAGGACGCGTCTCCGGAGGACGTCCGGTCATCATATATTTATACGTCGCTGAACGTATGACCGCACTAAAGACTCCCGAGAAATCACGGGGGACTCGGGGACGTCATACAAACGTGTTATTCAGGAAAGAAGGGAGCAGGTTCTAAACGGACATGAAGACTGGGAGCATCCTTCTTGTTTTACAGCGTGCCAGAAAATCTATCTGGTCGAGACTAGAGGTGAACATCGGGACGCAAAAACGGAATAAACTTACACGACAAACGTGCATAATTAAATAAATGAACACAGAGCATTCATTCGTTCATCCTTAGTAACTGCCTGCTCAGTAATGTAGATGACGTTGAGGAACGGTCGGAGCCAGAAGCGGTCCGATGTAGGCCACGCCCACTCCGGGTTGAAATCCGAATACGGATACGAGCTCGAGCTCCTGAGCACAACGTACGCTGCACTGATCTACAGACCAACAACTCGTGACTCATCATCTGGAAGCGGCACGTGGGTGGAGCGAGGAGGACGACTACATACGGACGCTGGCCTGCTTACAAAACAATCATCCGAGGAAGCAGAGAAGAAAAAAAAAGAAAAAAAAAAACCCTCTCTCATTCTCATCATCAGAAAATGATCTCCATCGCGGAGGACGCGGTCCGTTTAGCGTTTATTGTTTTATCCGATATCAAAAACAAAATGTTTTCCTCAGAGCGCTGGTGTAATCGCTGTCGATGGCCGCGTGCAGAAATCTAGAACCTCGGAGACCTCGTGTTTGATCTCCATATACACACACACACACACACACACACACACACACACACACACACAGCTCTAAACTGGGCCAAGCACTAATACTGCCTTGTGAAGCTGAAGAGAGCCTCCAGGGCCCGGACCTGCGAGAACACTGCAGTGAGTCACGTCTCCAGCACCGTCCATCACCACCGGCCGGATCTTCACCGCCTGCTCTTAAAGGAGACCGGCTCGGCTAAGAGACACTAAACATCTCAAGGACGCTAAGTGTGCTAATAAGAGATCCAGTCATCAGTCATGAGGTCATTTCGACACCCGTTCGAGAGTTTACTAGCGGGCATGTGAAAGGGAAAACCCCGACTAATTCAAGACAAGACTGTGATTAATATCAGACAGGAACAGGGACGGAAACTGGAAGGGAGGGGTGGGGGGGGACTCGGGTTAGGGGGTGTCCGAGACACCACGCGTCAGTTCCTTAAAGTGGCATCGTGACGCGATCTCCCCGGCATCGCCACGTCTAGACGCGCGTCCGCGTTAGATCTGCTATTAAAAATAACGGACCAGGACACTCGGCGTCATGCTGTGGTGGGAAAATAATCGGCGATGGGGTCGTGTAGCGGTTCCTCCGTACACCGCGGCGGTTCTCCGAAATCGAACACACCCGTTTTATCTGATCGAGATCTCCGTAAGGCGACGGTCAGATGGTCGGGTGTGCACGACTGCGCTCGGGTTACGCCGCGTGCCGCGTTCACGCCACGTCGTGGTTACCTGTACGACGCGTTCACGTCCTCGTAGGACTCGCGGCTTGTGAACGAGGGATCTTCCGACCCGTGCCACCCGACCGCTCCGACGTCGCGCGGAAACGCTCGAAACGGTGGCGGCTTCGGCGGTAGGATGCAGTCGAGCGGTTCTCGTGACGTTTCTGCGTAACGGCGCGTATAACCGACTGCTATTGACGTCTTAACGACACGAGATCCGTTTGAAAATACGTCGGGGATTTCGATATGGCGTGAGAGCGGCGTGAAAGTCTTCGGGAAGGAAGATCTCCGGGAACAGGGTCCGTGACCACTGGAGTAGACCTGTGAGAGAGAACTCCCCCGCCTACTAAAGAGGATTTTACCGCTGAACGACGGCAAAGTGAACGAAGGAAGTGAAATGCTTTTCGTCACGCCCAAGACCGAAACCCCGTACACGTCTAATACTTCCTCCGCACGTTCCTGTCTTTTTCTGCTGCGTTTATTCTGACCAGGAGGAGCAGTGACTCGGATGAGTTTCGGAAAGGGGGACGGATACGGCTGACGTCATCCCGATGAGTCGTTCTCGCCGTGAACCTCCGTGGGCCGGTTAAGCTCTTTATCAGCGGCGTGATGAGTTCAGAAGAGCCTCGTCGACAGCCAAAAATAGCCCGGGCCTAAAAATAACACCACTTGAAGCGAAGTCTAAAAAGGGAGAAGAGGAAAGAGGAACAGACGGGGCCGGTTTACGGCGGTACGGCGTTTCGTTAGCGCGTTTCATTCACAGCGAAGCAAAACGTTCACTGCGTTCGGCAGGTGTTCCTTAATCCGGAGCGACGTACAGAAGTGCTTCGGCGTCTAAGACGCAAGATCGACGTAACGTATTAAAAACGGCGTCCGCTAGAGCCGAAACATCCTGTAAGACGTTTAGAGGTTTCGCGCACGGTGAGCTCCGCCGTCGTCGTGAGCCGCGTCTCGGATCCAAAACTCTGGCCTTACGTACTCGTCTAGAGTCCGGAACGCAAAACGGACCTTTCGCCAGGTTAAAACGCGACGTGAGGGGTAACCGTGAGAGAAGAAAGAACTTAACGTCAGTGCAGCGTGGGAGATGGAACGTAGCGATGATCTTTAGCTTAGTTCTGGCGCAGACTTCACGCTGGTAAATGGAGCGGGTTTTCCTGTTGTTGTGTTACTGCGGTGTGAAAGGTTCACAGTGAAATAACACTGTGCTGAACGACGTGCGTGTAGATTAGAAGCGGAGTTGTGTTTGCGTTGCGGAGGTAAACGGCGTGCCCTGGTTTTCACGACGCAGAGGAATCGAGCCAAACAAAACGGAGCACAATGTGGCAGAGAGACGGAAACGGTACGCTCCGTACGGACTGGACTTCCCCCCTGCTCCAAACCAACCTGTCTACAGGAACTGAGTCACGTCTGTCTGTCTGTCTCTGTGTGTGTGTGTGTGTGTGTGTGTGTGAGATGTATTCTATCGCTCTACAGCAGAGGTAAAGAGAGCTTACCCCTTGTCCCTGCTGTTTTCATCACAGTCATGAACACACACAGAACTCAACACTGTGACCTCTGAACCTCATAAATCCTCTCTCTGTGTGTGTGTGTGTGTGTGTGTGTGTGTGTGTGTGTGTGTGTGTGTGTGTGTGTGTGTGTGTGTGTGTGTGTGTGTGTGTTTGATTAAAAGGCTTGGCATTGTGTTAAAGCAGCAGTTTATCACCGTGCAAAACGACAGGTCTGGGTTCATAAACAGAGCTCCGCCCACCTCCACCAAAATAAACAACCGGATCAGAGTCACTCGTCCATCCGACCCCTTCGTTTCCTTTTTTTCCTCCAATTCATCGTCAGCTCTCTCGCGCACGCTCTGGTGCCGACCCACGACAGGTTTATAAACTTTCAAACCAGAGACCGAATCGGAGCCAAACGGATTCTTCCGTTTCGTTCGCGCGTCGGATTTGTTTCACGCCGCGTACGATTAAACGACCCAAATCACACGCCGGCCTTCGTTCACTTCTTGCAGAGGAGTCGACATATCGAGTGGCTCCTCCTCCCTCTCCCCGCCCCCTTTTTAAAACAACCGACGGCGTTTAGTTTACCTCACAGCCCCGGGCTAAGCTGTACCCAACGGTTACTACCGTGCGGTTCTTATAACGTTGGGGGCGGGACACTTCAGATTCTAGAGCGTGATTGGTTGGACAGGAAACCTGCCGGGACGCTGAAGTGCAGGATGACGTCATCGAAACGGCCGATCCGTTTGGAATGCGTATATATATCTTCGCAACGTGAATTTCGTCATGGTTTCCAAGCGCGCTAGCGTACCGAGAACCTTCAGGCTACGTGCAAAGTGTCGTTACGTGCAAAGTGTCCTCGGACGACTCCTGAAGAAAACCTCAGCCTCCGTTACGTAACGCTCAGGAGAACGCAAGCGACACTTAATGAGATTTTCTGCTTCCTCGCTGCTTCCCTTCGGGTAAAACACGCTCAGTTTAATTACTACAAACACCACATGCGGGAGAAGTCCCCCCTCCCCCGCCCGCCCCCCTCCCCCAGCGTTCCTGCTGATAAACACGGCTCCGGGGGAAGTTTCTGGAATGTGGCGGATCAAACAGAGGCTTCGGCTTCACGACGCTTGCCGTTACTTCAGGCCCTGTGATGTCACCGCACCGTTAATACTAAACTTAAATCGTTCGTTTTTGATCAAAATATTCATTTGAGTATCCTAAACAAAACGTCCGACACTGGAGACTCCTTCCATAAACGTCAGACGGAATTCTGCAATCTTCTCGTTTTTGTTCCCGTCCGTGACGGTCACCTTTAGACCTGGCGAGAGAGTTTTGCGTTTTAGACGTGGTTCATGACAACAATCACGACGACAGCGGAAAGTTTTGAGAGAGACAGAGCTCAGGGAGAACTCAGGATAAAGTACGCAGGAGAGACTGTAAAAGGTCTGTACGTGTATAAATACGCTGTGAATACGCGGGTCGGCGAGGCGAAGCGACGTTTTACAGACTGGAACGAAAGGACGAAGCAGACCCGGGAGTGATTCTCTCCTAGGGTCACGCTCATGAACGAGTTCAGTGTGGGCGTTTCCCTGAGAGCACCGGCTCAGCCACGCTGCCTTCATACTAAACACACAGAGTGACACCTGTGCATGATGGGTAATGTAGTGCTTGAGTGTGGGACTCAAGTTTCTGGAACTCTCTCTCTCGCTCCCCCACTCTCTCTCTCCCACTCACTCACTCTCTCTCTCTCTCTCTCTCTCTCTCTCTCTCTCTCTCTCTCTCTTCCCCCTTCCCCCTCTCTCTCTCTCGCTCCCCCTCTCTCTCTCGCTCTCTCTCGCGCCCCCTCTCTCTCGCTCCCCCTCTCTCTCTCGCTCTCTCTCGCTCCCCCTCTCTCTCGCTCCCCCTCTCTCTCTCGCTCTCTCTCGCTCCCCCTCTCTCTCGCCCCCCCTCTCTCTCTCTCGCTCTCTCTCGCTCCCCCTCTCTCTCTCGCTCTCTCTCGCTCTCTCGCTCCCCCTCTCTCTCTCGCTCCCCCTCTCTCTCTCGCTCCCCCTCTCTCTCTCTCGCTCTCTCTCGCTCTCCCACACCCCCCCCCCCCCCCCCCCGCTGCTGAGTCCGACAGCGAGACTTTCACTGTCATCATCCGCCTGGCCGAGGTCCAGCAACCAGAGCTCATTTTATTCACCGCTGTCTGAGTGTGCAGAGCTGCTGAGATCAGACACTCATCATCATCATCTTATCCTCATCTTTCAGCACTCAGAAAGAAAGAGAAAGACAGAGAGAGAGCGAGAGAGAGAGAGAGAGAGAGAGAGAGAGAGAGAGAGAGAGGGAGGGAGAGAAAGTGAGAGAGAGGGAGGGAGAGAAAGTGAGAGAGAGGGAGGGAGAGAAAGTGAGAGAGAGGGAGAGAAAGTGAGACATAGAGAGAAAGTGAGAAAGAGAGAGATTACAGAGCTGTGCCTTGGGTGGGTCACTTCATTTTCTTACACACACACACACACACACTCGCCTACACGGGAGATGTAATGGATGGGTGGAGGTGCTGATTAGAAACTGGTGAAACACGCAGCTTAAGGAGCGTGAGAAAACGTATAAGAGCGAAAGAAAAGATCAGAAAGAAAAATGATGAAGGAAAGAACAGGAAGGAAGTCAGGAAGGAAAGTGTAAGACGGGTGACGAACCGCAGTCTCGTGGTCCGTGACCGCGCCTGTTCGCGCTTGTGTCCGGTGCGTTCTCTGCCTCGGGGCCGGGGTCTCGTCTAGTATTTATTAGGCTGGGGCTCGTAGAGCAGAACACTCCAAAGGGAACGTGTTGGCTCCGGTCAGACCCGGTTAGACCCGGCTCTCGGTAAACGATACGGACTCGTACTTACTCTACAGCTGTTCATAGGAGCCGGAGGAGACGGAGCGCCGAGTTAAATTTTAATACTCGCTCAACCACATGGACCAGAGGGAGATACGCTCAATCAGCTCGGGAGGGACAGAGACTTTTATCAAACAGAGAGAGAGAGAGAGAGAGAGAGAGAGAGAGAGAGAGAGAGAGAGAGAGTATAAAAGAGAGAGACCAAGAAAGTGAGAGAGTGAGAGTGTGCAAGAGTGTGTGTGTGAGAGAGAGAGAGAGAGAGAGAGAGAGAGAGAGAGAGTGTATGAGAGAGACAGAGAGAGAGACCAAGAGCAACAGAAACAGAGAGAGAGAGAGAGCGAGAGCGAGATGGAGAGAGAGAACGCGCGCGAGAGAGAACATTGGAACAAGGCAGGAACATCATTAGAGAGTCCTGATTGACTTGTAAGTCGCAGCTCAGTTGTGGTCACATGACTGAACCCTAAACAGGAAGTAGTTTACATAACAGAACGTTATACAATGTTATATGATTCTCCACGTACCGACCAGGCCGGTTCCACAGAAAGCAGCTGTAATCCAGAACCAGGCTCGATATCAGCGGCGATGCATTTCCACCCCTCACGCGGAGGAAGAACGAGGCCCTGCAGGCCTTGAAAAAAAAAAAAAAACAGCTCGTTTGCTTGCCCTACTTTCATGTTCGGGGTTTGGCTCCTAAACCCAACAACGAGCGAACAAAAGCACTTGTAAATGAAGAGGTGAATAATTCAGGGGTCCGATGTAACCGAACTCCACGTGGCAACCAATAATCCCAGAGCTTTCCACGAGCGCCCTTACCTAACCATCAGCTCGGGGCGAGTTAAACACCACAACAGACACGCAGCCGGGGAAAGGTACAGGTGTTGGGTTGCAAAGGGGGGGGGGGGGGGGGGGGGGTGGGGGAGGTGTGTGAGTATTATTTTTTAAAATCCACAATAGCGTATGATCTCTGCAGGTGTATCTACGGCTTGAGTGCTGAACTCAGGGCGCAGTATAACCAACGACCGAGCAGATCATCATGACATCGCCATGAGTCACGGGGTATGAGCTCTCGTTAATTGCCCCACTTATAGCAATTTTTATCGCCTACGATATTTTTTTCCTCCGCGTTACTCCGACGTCTCTCATCCCTTTTGCGTACCGTCCCCGCTCCGGTCTCCTAAACTCCCACCTCGGCGGCACAGCGGACGCCGAAAACCCTTCGCACGTGACGCGTTCCGGGCGCAGACGTTCCCTCGTTCCTCACACGGTGACGATTAAACGCGGAGAAAAACCGACCGTGACGACTGACCGTACTTTCCCTCGCAGCCGCCCTGTCGACCGCCTCGTGACGGCGACGTCATAAATACCTGCGAGATTTTACAAAAAGACCTAAAAACACCCGTCGATTTAAATCGTCGTCGATTAATACCGACAAACCGTGATACTTTCGACTATGAACATCTCCAATCCCATAATAATCAGGAGCTTTGGGATTATACAGGCGCGTAAACCTCTGTCAGAGCTTGATACGGAATACCGCGATATATCGACGTGATATACCGATATATCGACTACAAATCATCTTCACCTTGAAGTTCTCCCAGTTTCCTCGGACTTACTCACACAGCTAGCTGTCATAACAGACAATGAGATCTAACGGGATTAGCCAGAGATAAAGGGGAAAGGTTCTAGAAATGTCTACAGCTGTACACTGAGGATTATTAAGTTATCTAGACATCAACAGACAGCTAGTCAGATTAACCGGTTGGTCAAAACGGACGGGATTAGCTTGCTTTGAGCTAGCAAGAGTTCTGCTGAGTTGTTGAGTTATCTAAGCCGACTAATTTAACTTCGGGTTTATAAACCGCTGTGCTGAATAAGTTAAGCAAGCTTAGCACGGCTTGTCTTCGAGTTCGAGTTCGAGTTAGCTAGCCGGTCAGTCCCTCCCGTTATTAGCCTCGGTGCTAGTAAAGCTAACATAGATAGCCTCCTCCGTTGTCTGCTTTACCTTCAGCTCGGCCTCCCGGTAGAAACCTCCTCCTCACGGTCCCATCCTAGTTCTCTCTGGACTGAAACGCGTTCCTTCTTCTCCTCTGCGTTAATCCAAATCCTCGCACTTGTACTTTCTCCTTCGACTTGACGCTTTGCTTTAAACTACATTCCGACTCCCACAACAACAACAATGTCAACCGAGGCACTACGAAATCCGCCCCATCTGAGGAAAAACTCAGCGTCCCGGACCAGCCAGTCAACACCCGTGCTCGCTTAGATTGACACAGAATCGCACCAATCAGAGCAGAGATGTACAGTGTACGTGCTCTGTGATTGGCTCTTAATGTTCTTAACATGGGCGGGGTTTGGGATTTAATAAACCTATGGCTTTATGATTGACAGTTTTTTTTTTCCGGGGACCAACTTAGTCATGACGTCATCCGCCATGACGCCGCTGTGGTGGTGGTGGTGAGGGGAAGGGGGGCGGGTTTTAAGAATCCGATGTTGAATCAGATATAGATTTAAATAAATAAACATGAACACAGACTGCATGAATTCAGAGATGAGCATCTTCCCGAGCTACAAGATGCCCCCTTTAGTTAACGTTAAAAATACATAAATTAATTAATTAATACATTTTTGTGTAAAATTGTTTTGTTTTCACTTTTTAAATTCACCTCATGTGCTAATGCTTGGGAGGAAAAAAAAATTAACACTGATATATTTTTTTCCCGCAAAACTCGTTCTTGAAACACGTTAAAGGTGTTCGTATTCAAATATTTCTGGGGTGTTTGGCCACTTTGGTATAAATTTCGATGCTGTATGTAAGTTAGCGGTCAACGGCGTTTCTTTTCCCACTCACCATAGTGAGAAATCACTTGCTTTAACCAGGTTTACCAAATACACAACCCCTGACCATCACACCCATATATTCTTCTTCTTCTTCCCCAAACTGCTGCCACAAAGTCGAGTGCATCCATCCATCCATCATCTATGCCGCACATCCGACAGGGTCACTGGGAACCATTCCAGGGAGCATCGGGCACAAGGCGGGCGGGATACACCACGGATCCATCGCAGGGCACAGCCACACACACATTCACCCTCACACATTACAGACACTTCAGCCATGCCAATCGTCCTACCACGCATGTCTTTGGACTGGGGAGGAAACCGGAGTACGCGGAGGAATCCCCAGGGAGAACATGCAAACGGTCAGAAGCACATCATCGTATAGAACGTTTTTGTATAATGCTGTAGCATTACAATTTCCCTTCAGTGGAACTAAGAGGAACCCAAACCTGTTCTAGCATGACAAAGCGAGCTCCATGAAAACGTGCTGTGAAGGTTGGAAGAACTTGAGTGTCCTGTACAGATCCCTGACCTCAACCCTGAAACTGGAGTCTCCTCAGATCAACATCAGCACCTGACCTCGACCTCACTAATGCTTTTGTTCATTTGTGAATGAACCCGAATCCCCACAGCCGCGCCCCGAAATCTGGAGGAAAGCCTTCCCAGAAGAGTGGAGCGCATCATAAGAGGAAGGGGGAATGAATCTGGAACGAGTGTGATGGTCAGGGCTCCACATCTTTTAGCCGTATAGTGCACGTTCTTCATACCCATGGTTCTGGAAGTGGGATGTATACCTTACCATGATTGCATGACTTTTGTCTTGGTTTTCTTGTTTTATAACTTACATGACAACTGTGGCAATTACAATCAATTAATATCAATGTTATGTTTATTATTTAGTTATTTTATTTAAATTCGATCTAACTGTAGCGACGTTTATATGATGCACGGCCTATCGACTCTGCCTCGGGATGAATGGAAAACTCACATTTATTAATATAGGTCTATGGGAATTCTTTTGGATGGGGTCTTGGTTGCTTTCTAACATCCATGTGTCTGAGGTATTTATTTATTTTTGTATACCGTAAATAAATTTACTAATGTGTTGGATTTAACTCAGACAAAAAGGTAGCTTGGACTTGCCATTTTCTCTCCCATATCCAAGCCACAAATAGGGGGGAATGGACGCCCTGACGAGAAAACATGAAAGCTTGTCTTGTTTACCCAGTCTGAGCACCAAATTGATGCCTGAACCAGCATCAAGCTAGACAGCTAATGTCAAAAGTGCTAACATTTAACATCCATGACGCAACTACCTTCTCGAAACTCTGCAGTCAGTGTTAGAGAGTGAACAAGTGGTGCTTTATTTACAGCTGATGACATGCGCGGCCGTGTCGGTATGACATCATACGCCGAACTCAGGTTTGAGGACACTGTTCCTGTATTTTCTGAAAAATACCAAGACTCTGATTTTTTCCCCCCAAATTCAGACGTCATAATTGTACTCAAATGTTGCCTAAGGCAACGCTCCAATCTCAGACCCGAGCTTAAAACCCTCTGGACCGAGTCAGAAACGTACGCTCACCTCCGGAAGAAAAGTCACGTTAACGGATGGTTCGTTAGATGTCGTTTTCGAGCTTTAACCCACCGACCATAAAAAAAAAAACCAAAAGGACCAACAGACAAACTCACAAACACAAACAAATTTATTGGAAGTGAACAAACCGGTAACTTTAAAAAGGAATTCAGGTTCTCACATACCACGTATGGCACAACCCGAATTAGTTTCAGAAGATCGGTTTCTTCAATTTTTGTACAAAATGTAAAACTAAGGAACACTATACAGAAAAAAGAAAATGAATATTACAAACACCGCTGCGATCGTCTTCACGTTTCCCCGGCTCTATTCTGAAGAGCCGTATGAAAAGTACAAGCTATAGAAAGCTTCCACGGATGAGAAGAACCGACCTATCAGATCTTTCACAACAGCGTTTTAGACCCACTGTAAAAAAATAAAATAAAAATAAGTTTTAAAAAATCCCAAACTCAAATACAAATGTGTCAAGAATACTTGTAAAATTTTGAAGGAGGGGGGTCTTTTGTCAAAGTATTATTACTTTGTCCTTGAAAAATTCTAATTTTTCCTCATGATATCATCTCACGGTGATGTCATTGGCGAAATCTCGTATTTATATCATTTTCTTACAGTGGAGCAAAAACGCTGTTGTCTATATTTTGTGTGTGTGTGTGTGTGTGTGTGTGTGTGTGTGTGTACAGAGGAAACTCCACGAGCAGTAGCTGGGGAACTTGCGAGATACGGAGATACAGAAAAGCAGTAAAATCTAAAACAAGCCAGTAGAGAATGTCACGCAGCCGCACAGCCTCTACGCGGCCGTGGCGAAGGAACGTCAACTGGGAGGGGTTTTGTATTTCAACTCAGCGCCGTCTTCTGTCTGGACTCCTGCTCCGTCTTCTTCCTCCCCTACGAGAGAAAGTACGGAGAAAAAAAAAAATAGATCAGATGCGCTGTCGATGTGCGAAAATTGACCTTACATGCACAAAGGGGGGGGGGGGGCAGACAGGTTGGTCATTATGACATCATAAATGAGACCATGTATGTAGTGCTACAGACCAAACAAGATCCACGGCTCATGACACGATTACTGAGGTCAGTACAGCACCATGTGACACTGTGACGCCGACTGAATAACCGATCTAACAGCGTGTCTCAAACCGCACTCTTCTAAACCATTATTAAGTGCTTACAGCAACCAGTTTTCCCCATTACAGCCAATCAAACCCCTTCCATCACGAGATGATAAAAAAAAACCTCTCAAAATAGTGAGACAAGAACATTTAGCGCAGTCAGATACATTTTGCGCTGTTCCACAGACCGCGGCTGCCGTGTAATCCGATCTAACTGAATCCGATCCACTCACCTCCTCTTGCTCTTGGGAGGCCCTCGGACAAAGCCCCAGTCCACACTGATGGCTTGACCCATGAGCTCCTGGCTGTTCAGTCCCTCCATGGCAGCCTGCGCTTCTTTATACGTTTCATATTCCACCAACGCGTAGCCCTGTGAGAAACACACACACCAATCAAATGAGACTGATTAACAGTCTCAAAGCAGTAGGACATCTTTCTCTTAAACGGCTCGCCGCTGGAGAACTAAAGTCAGAGGAAATCAGCTGATGATACAGAGAAGAGTAACCAAGAGCGCTGGAGTTTTTTCCCCCCTGTAAAATACTGCCACTCAGTGGATGTGAGAATAAAATAAATAAATCGATCGTACTCAGAAAAAGCCGGCCTCAGACAGGGGAAAATGCGCCGGAGCGCTCATTCATCTCGGGCAACGCCCTCCAAACACAACAAAATGGCGACACAGAGGATCAAAAGTAACCAGACTCTGCTCTCAATCGCTTTGTGTCGTGAAAACGTGCTTTAACAGCTTTGTAAATTAATTCTGTTCGTTTCCGAAGGATTTTTACTCCCGTGATTGTTTTATTAAGCAAAAGCAAACAAGGAAGCTGCCTTATCTTACACGGCATTACTAACCGCGTGGAAACAATCCGGGTAGATGTTCTCTATACGCTGAGAAGATTCAGAGAAAAGCCGTACACATACGACTCGGGGAAACAGCCTGAATACTGCATACTGAAACCTGATTGGCTCGTATATACTTATGATGCAATAACAGCAAGACCTACAACACTTTCAGCGGTTTCTTAAAATAATAAAAATACAAAAGTTTAGCACTTTAATCTCAACAGTCTGAATCACCTTGTATACATGACAACGTGAGTGAAGGTGGACTTGCCTTGAGGTAACCCGTCCGTCTGTCCAAATTGAGGTGCAGGTTCTTGATCTCGCCAAACTCGGCGAATTTGTCGTGGATGTCTTCTTCCGTCGCCTCCTCGTGAACGCCGGTCACAAACAGGATCCAGCCCTCAACAGCTGCAAACACACAGCAGCCAGCGTTAAAGACTGTTCTAGCGCAATACCTAGTGTAACACGCAGGGAAATGTCTTCCCGAGCCAGGTTCGGATCCGATGCTCGTCACCGGAAACTCACATCTTTGTGGTCCAGGCTCATCGCCGTCCTGCTCCACCGTATCGTAATCTTCTCTAACCCTGGACCTCGTACCTTCATCTGTAAACAAAACACACACAATGTTATCACAACACACACATTCATGTGAAGTGTTAATGTTAGGTTCTGAGATTTATATAAAAAATAAAAAGTTTACCAGATCCAAATCCACGTCCCTTTCTCTTCTTGGCTTTTTCTTTCAGTTTGTGAATGCTTTCTGTAAAAGAAGTTGAAAAAATGACAACATAAATAAAAACAAACAAACAGTCTTTTAGAGTTAAACAAAAGAAGAAAAAAAAAACAGTTGTACTTTTCCCCAATCAGTATGAGAATGGAAAGAAATGAGCCTTGAACAAATTACACGGACAACAGTAAACCACTATTAACCCGATTAAGACAATACTCTGATAAAGAAACTACCATGTAAACAGCAATTTTAAATTACCTTAGTCTAATCATGGTCATACTCGAAGTAAGCACTAATGGAATTAAGACAGGTGGAGTACTCCAGTTTTAGTTGCATTATCAACGTGTATTACAGACATGTAAACACCTTAATCACATTATTAACGTCGTGTGAGAGTTTTCACCGCATTTTGCGACAGGACACGATCACACACGGCAGTTTTACGGCGAACAAGAGAGTTCGGCTGCGTCCCAAACCGCATACTTACCTACTATAGGCCTATAGTGGGGAAAAATACATGCATCTCCGCTACTATATAGACGGTAAGTACGCGGTTTGAGACGCAGCCCACGGCTTCAAGCGGTTGTCTATTTGCATGTACAGAAATTCTGGAGAGACGTCGGACGGCGTGGCGCGGTGACGTAATAACGTGTGCCGTTAATCTAATTATGTTCTAAAACATGTAAAACGGGAACATTAAACTATTCTAAAAGCGACTCATGTAAACACCTTAATCACAATATTATCTTACTCGGAATAAGGTCAATAATTAGATTACTGCTGTCCATGTAAACGTAGTCAGTGAGATAAGGTCAAATATTAAAAGTCTCCCTACTCCCTTTATAAGCACTCTACAATGGGGAAGAAATACCCGCCTATCTAGTGCACTACCCTCACACACACAGCGATTTGGGATCAGGCTAGCAAGAACTCTATTACAGTCGAAACAACAAAGCACGCGAATGGTTTCTTTAACAACTTATTACGCTATAAACGTAAACACCTGAACAACATCCACGAAACAACCAGATAAGTCGTCTACTTAGATTAAAACCTGATTAATTTGATAACTAGTCAGCCATGAATAGCATCCTGCCAGCGGGAATGTTTGAATTAGCCAGCTAGCATAGCTAACAGCAGGCGGACCGAAGCAAGGCCCGACCCTGAACATATGAAAGATTTTAAACCGCAAAACCTAAACAACGTACACGCTTTTATCTTTCTTACTGCGTAAAACGAGCTCGAGTTCAAATTAATCATAATCGTACCGTCGCCATCTTCATCCATAGCAAAGTCCTCGCCGCCCGCTTCGTGAAGATCTAGCACGTCCGCCATGATGCCTGTCGCGCTGTGAGAAGACTGGCGCATGCGCAATAAACACTTCCCGTTTAGCATAAAAATGCGGCAAAATGGCCGCCTAGCGACTTTCTGGCGCAATTACAGTTTGCTGAACATTACCTCACATCAACACAACTAATCCAAGCAATAAATGAAATCTGTGTAGCATGTTAAAACCTTTAATATGTTTTAAATGAACACAAAGTAAAATTAAAAACAGGGCCTGCCATAAGAACATCTATACACCTATATCTATAAGAGTACTTAATGTGAATCTTAGACTAAATATTACCGTTGGCTAATTTTGATAGCCAGCTAGATTGCTAGTAAGCTAGCAAAACACAAAACAAAACAAAAACTGGTTATCTCCTGATAATTTGCATATCAATCTAATAAGCGTGTACACAACGGTCCCTAAATCCACTTTAATACGACTGTACTGCGAAAGTCTTTGTTTTAAATGGAAAATACTCATTTTAGCACTGTTCTAACGATCTTGCCTCGAACGGTCGAGTGTTCAGAATGAGAGGGAGGAAAAGCGTAAAAGTTTTAAACGTCACATTTTCAGGGGTAATTTAAGCAAGGATTTAAATTTACGCCTTTGTTACTCTTGAAATTACACCTCATTTTTATTATTATCATTTTGTAACACTAATCTACCAAATTTATCCATTCAAAAATGTGTTAACCCATTTCAATTTCACAAGGCGTCTTCACTGTTCTTAAATGAGTAACATAATTAAAATATATATATATATATATATTTTAAAGAATAGAATTAGCAAATGCACAAAATTTGGTTAAGTAGCATATTAAGGATATTAAGAAGTTTTTAATGATTTACTTAAAATGTTTGTTTGGTTTTTTTTTTATAAAAAAAAATGTATTTAATCATTAACTTTCAATCTGTAATTTCAGTAACAGGGATGCACTTTCAATATCAGCCAATATCTCAGTATCACTAAAAAATAAAGAAAAAAGAATTAGTTTAGTTTTTCTTCTTCCCGTGATCTTCAGGAAATTCGGGTGATGTAACTTCCTGTTGAAGACGTGCCTTCGTGTGGAATATTGCAAATATTTCATAGAGGTTAATGTGTTCAGGTTACAGTGTTGAGTGAATGGAATAAAATGTGCATCTTTCGTAACATATAATGGCACGACTTGTGGAAAAGGATCCCTGCTGAAAAAAACAGTAGAAGCCATCACAGAAATTCTAATGGTTTCCACTATAAATACTATTAAAACCATCGACTAATCATTAACAATATTACCATTATAGTTATTGGTCCTTAATGGTATCCACTAGACATAACATGCCACCAATAGAAGGCAACAAATTACCAATAGAGACCAACAGGGACCATTACAGTTTCCATTAAAACCAGTACAATTCCCATTCTTACCACTAAAACCATTACAAATTCTATGACGGTTTCTATTGTTGATGTTTTTTCAGCGGGGATGTTTAGAACCTGCAACGTTAAAAAAGGATTCACACCTTAATGCGCAAATAATACTATTTAGATGTATTTCAATGATTATATCTCAAGCTAGAGTGTCGTTATAGTGGGTTGGGACAGGCAGAATGATTTATTTCTTAAGGTTTTATCTGAAACATGCACATAGGTTGTTGTGAAAGACTCTTTATCTCATTCATTTTGTGAAGGTAAGAACAGTGGGACAAACATAGCACCCCGATCACGGATCCCATCCACGACTTCGAATTCAAATGATTCTGAAATGACATGTATCACTGATGACACGCTGGTAATTTAGCCTTGCACTTTTAAACGAAAGCAGTACGTTTGCATGCGCGTATACAGCAGGTCTCAGACAAGCCCTCGGCTCACAGTTCGGTCTCTGTTGAGCTCGCTCTCTGAGTTTCTAAGCTCAGCCGTTAAGTAAATCTTAGCTGGAGCACTTCTGGCCACATGCTGTGAAGTGAAGTGCTCAAATGGTGCAGAAGATGGGTGGTCATTTTATAAAACGCTCCGTCTCCCGGGGGGCTGATCGACCGCGCCATTGAACTCGGGTCTGCTCCGTCGACGCCTCTGGACAGGCCCGAGTGCTGTTTTTCAAACGAGATATCTCTCCATTCTGCGAGCCAGTATGGGGTCTCTGACATGACAGAAAACGACAAAAGAAAAACAGTGCCTCCTCCATCCCCGTGCTAGCCTGGCTCTCCAATATTTTCAGAGCATCGTATCATAATATGGCAGTGTAACTACCACTTTGAGCACTCATTCTGCCATAACCATAGGCTGCAATCATTTTGAGACGAGTAGCCCTGACAAATCCCGTACAGAAAAGCAGAAATTACTGCAATTCTTTGCCCGCCATTACTGTATGTCCATTTCAGCTGAAGTTACCTACTGATTGTGCAGGAAAAATGTCCTCCAAGACGAGGCTAATCATCGCTCCGAGAGCTACATTATTAGCACAGTGTTAAAAACATATAGAATCAGTATGTGGCGCCGGGGTCGTTATCAGGTCGGAACCCTACCTCAACTGTATAGATAAAGCCCGTCAGTGAGAGATAGAGTGAGTCGACTTGGGGCAGACTTTGACCTAATGGACATTAAGCTCACATGTAATGCCTGTGACCTCATTGTGTTTCAACTGGAGCAGCAGAAATCGTATCGCTGACATTCCACCCAATCATGATGTAGACATGAATTATAGTTCATTTTTAGGCAGGCAAAATCCTTATGAACGATGAAATGTACTGATTTCTTCCCTCTTATCCGACATATAGCTAATCAAAAATGTTGTTTAAGGTGCTGGAAATCTGCTTTTATATTTCTCACATGTAATATAGAAGCAACATGGATAAGAAGTCAGTCTTGCCCAAAATATCAGTAATACCATATTTCCATATTTAGATATACTTGCTGCGAATCTCTATTTGTTTTTCGCGCAGATGAACAAATATATTATATTAAACATGAACCCCCGTATGTTATAGGAGTATAACGTATACATCACTATAATTCTAATGGTTGTTTTTTTCCTAAATGGCATTGCGATGTCTTGATTTCTTGATTAAAAATTGAAAAAGTGATAATGCAAGAGAGAGAGAGAGAGGGGGGGGGGGGGGGGGGTGGTGTCAGATTTTTGAACTTCGGCTCGATCAGCTCAGTGTCATGTAAAGCCTCAAGGTCCGGCGGCCAACACGGCATTTACACACTTCATCACGCTGATGTTGTCAACCCATTATCATCCTCTGACCTCTGGAGCTGCTATAAAAAGACCTGACTTCTGAAAGTACGCACCATTCAGGAGTGAAGGTAAGAACAGACCTATTCAGAGTGAATTATACTTCAGAATTTCATTTATAACCTCTGTATTTACACTAGTAACCACAGGTTTATATCCTAGGCAAGCCTTGCTCAGTCTGCAACCATGAAGTTCTTCCTCATCGCCTCCTTCATCGTCACGCTGACCATCGGTGAGATCTTTATGCTTTTTTTTAAAACACAAAAAATTTTTTTAAAAACCCCCAACAAAACAGCATTATAATATTCTTGGACAGAAATAGAATTGTTGAAGTTTTATTGTGTATTTTGTTTTTAAATCAGGCTCCCAAGCTGCCAGCCTGGTCAAGAGAGAAAGCCCTGAATTGCCTCCTGAGGTCGAAAAGATCACCAGTTACATCCAGGACTTCATCCAAAACCTCAAAGCCCTCGAGACCCCTGAGCTGGCCAGCAAGGCAAAGTGAGTTTCACATCAACTCTTTACGATATTGATCATATTTCACTGATCTTCCAGCATGTGAGTTCTCTATATGGTTTAATATACGTGAAATGTGTGGCGGCCTGGGAAAACCCCTCAGAGGGTGAAAATTCTGATATATTATATTATATTATATTATATTATATTATATTATATTATATTATATTATATTATATTATTATATAATATTATATACTTTTCCTGAGGCGTTTCTTTTTTGCACGGGTAAAACACACACACACACACACACACATAATATATATATATATATGTATGTATATATACATAAATATGCCTTCAAAAAGCTTAAACAAATACAGCGTGTATGTACCATGGATAATCGTCATCGCCATCGCTATGGCACCTGAACAATAACTTAATCACAGCGTGAATTTCACTGCATTAGAAAAACACACTTAGGTAAAAAGTTAGCAATTAAAAAAAGTTTTTTGTACGGTTGTTTGTTTGTTTGGTTTTTTTTTAAACCGGCTTCTTATTTACGTCACATGATCTCTGCAGAGCTCCAGGCAGGGTTATAAAGTAAAATGCGAAACATTTCTAACATGTTTGCGTGTGTGTTTGTTCAGGTCTTACATCGAGGAGAGCAGAGCCCAGCTCCAGCCCATGGTTGAGAAGCTCCAGGAACAGCTGAAGCCCCTCTCCAGCAACATCGAGGAGCAGATCGAGCCTCTGGCCGCCTCCGTCCGCGCACAGATCACCCCCTACACCAACCTGATGCAGAGCCAGATCGAGGACCTACTCAAGTACGTGGTTGATCAGACCAAGGCCATCCTGCCCCCTCAGTAAAACAAGAAACACCTACCGAAAGCCTGATGGGAAATCGCCACTGCCCTGCGACCGACACCGCGCGCTTATCTGAAGCAATAAAGGGGTTGAAAGGCTTTACATTCGTGTTGATACTTTATTATTGCTGTCTGTTTGCACGTTTGTGTGTTTATCAGCTAAGTTGTGTTAGCTTCAAGGAAAACGCCAACGGTTTTTAAAACTCTAACCACTGCATGTATAGTGTGTGTGTGTGTGTGTGTGTGATTATATTTCGAGTTGTTGTCCTTCATTAAAAAGAAAAAGAACAGAAAACATGTTTAAAAACCAACTTACTTATAACGGGGGTCTAAGAGCAACTGGAATCGCCATACATTATGTTTCACAACATGAGCATGTTTTTGTCTTTTCACATAATAAAATGTATTTTCAGGTTCACTTTTCTCTGATTCATTCGTCACATGATTCCCCCTCCCCCCACATGATTCATTTATTTTCACACTGTGTGTGTGGGGGGTTTTTATTTCTTCGGGATCAGTTTATCCCATGCGAAATTTTTTCTCCACTTTCTTTCTTTCTTTTGCACACGACATTTTCATCATTCATATGTAATCCCCCCCCCCCCCCCCCCCACGACATTAGTCATTTCCCCACTGATTCGTTTTTCATATGTAAGCACCCCCACCCCACCCCACCCCGACATGATTCGTTCATTTTCAAGTAATTCTTTCTGATAAAAATAAATAAATAAAATAAACAAATAAATCAGATCGAGTGCGAAGTACAAAAGACGCAGAAAGGAAGTACAGAAGGAAAAGCATTTTATTTATTTATTTATTTATTTATTTATTTATTTTTATGTGACTCTATACAGTTTGATTCGTGCACATACGCAAAGGGTAGAAAGAAACACACACGTGACAAAGAAAAACGCTATAATGTCATAAACACAGAAATATAATACATCATACTCCCCCCGTCCACGACCCCATACCCGCTCGCATCGTTAAACGTGCGTTAAACTGATTTACTGAATCGATCGGACGGTGTCAGAGTCGGACAGTCCGATCTCTACGTATGTGAAAAAGACCTCGAGCATCCCGGTGGAGACGCAGGGTCCCGACTTCGGCTCACGAATCGGGGAAAAGTCCTGAAACTGTGACCGAGGGAAATATCACACAGCACTGTGAGGGCCCTTAGAGTGCCAATGAAGTGATGATCACGACTCTCAGAAGAACCAATCATCTCACACTCTAAAAAAAAAACAACACACACATAGAGAAGACCTGCAAAGACAGAAATCTGGTAAAGCACGTGTGTCCATTACCGTACGTACTGACTTTTCACTCTGTACACGGGTCCTCCTTAAACCTTTTGTACCTTACGTATCTTTTCTTTAGTCGAAAAGTTAATTATGGTCCAATTCTCTACCTTGAATCTGTTTTAAAGGTCACTATATCCACATTTCTAACTGAAAGACGCATGTCTAAGGTATGAATGATGAGCTACCAGCCCAGCAACAAGGAAAGGTACACTTTAGTACCCTTTTTTTTTTCTCCTTAGAGTCTACAGAGCAGACCTGATGAATATCTGGCAAAAATAAAATCGAATATACTCTACAGCATTGCCTGTTTTGTTAACACTGGACGTTGGTGCAATCCCAAAATGCACCTGATATAGAGCTAAGGTATTGATGTGAGGTTTGTACCCCATGTAGCCTATAAAGGAGATTCTTATTAGGGGTTTTTTTTTTCTTTTCTTTTTTTTTTCCTGTGAGTAATTTTAATGAGAAACAGCCAGATGTTGGTGAAATCCCAAACAGCTTAATATACTTGTTTTTTTTTTTTGTTTTTTTTTTAATGCACATTTTTATTTTCAAAGGTAGAAACAATGGGAAACTGCGGATTGGTAATCTTAATTAAGCAATTTAGCAGACTTACTAAGATTCTACATTTCATGCAAGTTGTTATGCCGGTAAAATCACTTGCAGTGAAATGAACTACATTAGAGAACAATGCAAAACATGGAGCGTTTTCTACGTTTGGACTTTTCCGCTGTAGTAGGCAAAATACGCACCATCAGGATTATTTCCTGGACGTAAGAGCTTCGTGTTTGTGAACGTTCCACCATTTTGTAACGTAACAACATTTTACCCAGTTTACTGATATATAAAATGACAGCTGTAGATTAAACCGATTCAATTCAATTCGTTTTCTAACTTCGCGAGTCGAAGATGGCTGGACGAACCCCGGACTACAGCCTACGTCACCTTTGAGAACCGCGTGTTTGATGGAATTGGGAGGTTTTTAGTGAAATGCTTTAAAAAAAAAAAAAAAAAAAAAAAAAAAAAAAAAAAAGACGAGCCGTTTTAGTCCCCAAGACCCTTTCGACCGTTTAACTATTTCATTAGCGTTATAATAAAATATCATTTTCACTAATCAAAATAGTGGCATTCTTCAGTTTCTATTTTTGTGGCAACAAAACAGTTAAATGATCCATTAGACGGTTCTTTGGAGCAAAATTTGAGTGTTTTGGGCAGGATATGAAATATTTTTAAGTCTGCGTTCATTCAAACCGAGTTTACGACGCACGCTATGCCGTGTTATCTTTTTGCATCAACACTACATAGCAGAGGTGCGTGCAGACCTGACCATCACTTACAGTTGTACAGAATGTCTTTCTATAATACTATAGCGCTATGATTTCCCTTCACTGAGACTAAGAGGAACCCAAACCTGTTCCAGCACGACAATGCTCCTGTGCACAAAGCCAGCTCCGTGAAGACGTGATGTGTGAAGACTGGAAGAAGGTAGAAGAACTCGAGCGTCCTGTACGGATCCCTGACCTCAACCCTACTGAACACCTTCGGGATGAACCGGAACTGGAGTCTCCTCACATCAACGTCAGCACCTGACCTCGACCTCACTAGCGCTCTCGTTCATTTGTGAACGAACCCGAACCCCCACGGCCACGCCCCGAAATCTAGTAGAAAGCCTTCCCAGAAGAGTGGAGCGCATTATAACAGCAGAAGGGGGAATGAATCTGGAATGTGATGTTCAATAAGCACGTCAGGGGTGCACAAACTTTTTTTGGGCCATGTAGTGTATGTAGTACACAGTTTTCTGATTAGTCCTCGCACTGCTTTCACGCACAACATACTGTATGAAATATGGAGAACTTTCCTTACGACTACCTTCACTAGATAGTGTATGAAATATCAGCTTTGTATTTTCCTATTTTCCAATCAGTCTGGAAGTCACCTCACGGCGTTTTCCCGCCTTGGCGTCCAATCCAAGAGCTCGTGCATCACTCTCGATCTCTGAGCCAGACTCGCGCTCCCTCTCATCACGTGACTACAAGTAAAATAATAATAATAAAAAAGCCAAAATGGACAAATCTGAACACAATAGTGACGTTAAAAAAAAAAAAAATCTCTTAGTTGTACTCACCTACACGTCACTGAGTTTCTTCAAGCGCCCTTGAAACAATCCCACTCACCCCCCTTTATGCACACCTCCAGACCGACCTTCTCAGATCATTAAGAATTATAACTCCAATCTAATTATGGTACGCTAATTCTGCCTATTAAAGCTGATTTTAAAAAAAAAAAAAAAAAACCAACCCAAAAAACTATATTAACAGGATGTTTTATGAATTGAAGAAATCTCGTCAGTTGTTCATTCAGCCAGCAGGGGGCAGCATACACTCTCAGAATAAGGATACTGTAGTGTACCTTTAAAGCTTTACTTGAATTAGTGAATGAATCAGGGTCATTTTAAAGGTGTGCTATAGCCAGGGTTTCATCTAAGATATTAAAATTAAAAATATTTACATATTACAAAGCCCGTATCCTCCATAGTCACAGCCCTGTTTTATTTCTTCCTCAGTTCGAGGTTGTGTGGCAAAGCCGGTGCAATTGTCCCAGGGCAATAAGGGAGACTAGGACTTGTTGTGTGCATTAATAACACCAACAACAAAATCACTAGTCTTCCACACCACCAAGCTGAGCACAAAATATCCCTGAATTGTTTCTTTTCTTTTAAAGGAAATCTTGAATCATATCAGCTTTTATAGGAGTCAAGCTCTGCAGCGGATCACTTCGTGTGGTTTGTAGGCACAGCAAGAATTGATTGCATTTTTTTGGTGGTTATAGTAAGTGTATTTATCTCTGGATGAAGTGTTTACTTTTATTTATACGTTTATTCTGTGTTACATGAAAAAAAAAAAAGAGTTAAAGCTAAAAGTTTAAACGATCTATATATATCATATTTAAAGGGAATGTCCAATTCAGTCTGATAACGCGCTGTCAGAAATAAAAGGTACCGCACTGTGGTTCTTCTCGTCACTCGTGGCGTACCATAAATGGTAGGTGTTGCGTATCTTTTCCTGTCCGTGAGTTTGCACTAATCAGGGAATTTTAGGCTCAGCGATAGAGCATACTCAGAGAGTCTGTACGAATTTAGAACCCTCGAGCTGGCGTGCGCACGTGCTAGAGAGGTCCGGTTCATAACTAAAGCAGAACTACGAGAACAATAGTACTTATCGGTACTTTTCCTTCTCACCGGAGGGGTACCGTACCATCATAGTGTGCCATCTTTCACCTGGAAATGTGGAAATAGTCTACACGCTTTTCCGGGTTAAAGGGCAGAACGCGTTCCGCTGGACGTTCTCATCCAGAAACAAGGTCAAGTTCTGTCGAGTACCCTTTATTTCTCAGAGTGATCACAATCAATGCAGAATTTAAAAAAAAAAGAGAGAGAGAGAGAGATCGGATATATTAGATATTGTCGGAATATTGAATATCGTCCGGAGATATTTTGGGAAATTTGGAAAGGCACGGAATGAAGGATTTGCCGCCATTAAAGAAAGAATCGCTCGATTCTCGAACCGGGAGCGCGTTTAATTCTGAGCGGGCTTCGTCGTGCGTAAACGCTCGCAGGTATCCGAATCGGACCGGGCGTTTCTGTTCCGTCCCGAGACGCGGAATATCGATTTTCTAAAGGAACTTCCGGGCTGCACGGAAAGTTCCGGAGAGAATAATACCGCCGTTTTCGGTTTCGGTATGCAAATACCAGACGATTTGCATATCTCGTGCATACTTATGTCACAAGGTTCCTACGAGGGCGAACAGGACGACGCGTGGACGCCGTCGCGTCGCTTCCAGCGCGGCGGTTTACGGCGCCAGAGATCTGTCACACACCGGCACCTCGTCCATAAAACTGCATCAGTGTCAGTATTTTTCTTTCATTCATCATCGCATGGAATAAAATGGTACTCACCGAGTCCGGGCACTCAAGAACAACAATTCGTGGCACAGAAAAAAAAAAAAAAAAAAAAAGACAATCAAGACGACAGAAAGAAATCATTCAGTAATAGTTTTTTTTTTTTCTTTTGTAAAAGGAAAAAAGAAAAGAGTTCTATCGTCGGAATAAATCTCGGCTTCATAAAGCTGGCACGCGGAGCGAATTCTTCAGAAAACGGCCTTGTCGCTGCGTCTCTCTGACCAGCGGTTGGACGCTGACAGATGTTTCGTGGGCATGGGTTATGCTTTTTACCCAAAGCTGACAGACAGACAACCCCCTGCACACAGGTGCTATTCAAGATATGGTGTAAAAGAAATGACGTCACTGAGATTTTGAGTTGAAAAACTGAGGATTTTTTTTTCCCCCCTTCTCTCAGTCCCACCCTCAACATCCACCTCCACTAACAAATCTCCTCAAACAATTCCTCACACGTCTCCTCCGATCTCACTACCTACGCCTTCGTTTCTTCATGAACACCGTCATGAATTTTTTGTTTTATTATTATTATTATAAATAAATACACATTTCAACTCTATATTTCATTCTAATGAAAAGCTTTCTGCTCGTTGTTTCCTTCCGGAGACCGAAATCATCGCGCCATGAAAACCAGCCTGTTGAATTAGAGACTAAAACACAGATATGGATGAAGTTGGAGGCACCGAGCGCTTTCGCCCCGGCAACAGTGGAGTGCTGGCCTTGGTGATAGTTGCTAGGCAATCGGAGGAAATACAATGGCCTCCTTAGAAACCAAAGGGCCTTAAGTGGGCTAAAAGAAGCCGCAGCGCCAGGCGAAATAACGCCCAAGCAGCAAACTGGATGCAGTCGTCGCGCTGGAGGACACGCAGCTAATAAAGATATGGAGATATGACCTGATAAAGGGGAAGACTGTTTTTCCGCTCTTAAACTAGATTTGTTTCTGCGTAACCCCCGCTATCTGCTGTGTCCTTTTTAAACCAAGCCTTTCATGCATAGTGTAGATCTTTCCACATGTATATTTAGGAGGAAAAAAAAGGCCTATAAGATGTAAACTGAACCTAAACCGTTCTCCTGATCCTCAGTGTAGCTTCTCGGTGTTCTCCTGATCCTCAGTGCAGCTTCTCGGTGTTCTCCTGATCCTCAGTGCAGCTTCTCTGTGTCTCCTGATCCTCAGTGCAGCTTCTCGATGTTCTCCCGATCCTCAGTGCAGCTTCTCGATGTTCTCCTGATCCTCAGTGCAGCTTCTCGATGTTCTGATCCTCAGTGTAGCTTCTCGATGTTCTCCTGATCCTCAGTGCAGCTTCTCGATGTTCTCCCGATCCTCAGTGCAGCTTCTCGATGTTCTCCCGATCCTCAGTGCAGCTTCTCTGTGTTCTCCTGATCCTCAGTGCAGCTTCTCTGTGTTCTCCTGATCCTCAGTGCAGCTTCTCTGTGTTCTCCCGATCCTCAGTGCAGCTTCTCTGTGTTCTCCTGATCCTCAGTGCAGCTTCTCGATGTTCTGATCCTCAGTGTAGCTTCTCGATGTTCTCCCGATCCTCAGTGCAGCTTCTCGATGTTCTCCTGATCCTCAGTGCAGCTTCTCTGTGTTCTCCCGATCCTCAGTGCAGCTTCTCGATGTTCTGATCCTCAGTGCAGCTTCTCGATGTTCTCCTGATCCTCAGTGCAGCTTCTCGATGTTCTCCTGATCCTCAGTGCAGCTTCTTGGTGTTCTCCTGATCCTCAGTGCAGCTTCTTGGTGTTCTCCTGATCCTCAGTGCAGCTTCTCGATGTTCTCCTGATCCTCAGTGCAGCTTCTCGATGTTCTCCTGATCCTCAGTGCAGCTTCTCGATGTTCTCCTGATCCTCAGTGCAGCTTCTTGGTGTTCTCCTGATCCTCAGTGCAGCTTCTTGGTGTTCTCCTGATCCTCAGTGCAGCTTCTCGATGTTCTCCTGATCCTCAGTGCAGCTTCTTGGTGTTCTCCTGATCCTCAGTGCAGCTTCTCGATGTTCTCCTGATCCTCAGTGCAGCTTCTCGATGTTCTCCTGATCCTCAGTGCAGCTTCTCGGTGTTCTCCTGATCCTCAGTGCAGCTTCTCGGTGTTCTCCCGATCCTCAGTGCAGCTTCTTGGTGTTCTCCTGATCCTCAGTGCAGCTTCTCGATGTTCTCCCGATCCTCAGTGCAGCTTCTCGATGTTCTCCCGATCCTCAGTGCAGCTTCTCGGTGTTCTCCTGATCCTCAGTGCAGCTTCTCGGTGTTCTCCTGATCCTCAGTGCAGCTTCTCGATGTTCTCCCGATCCTCAGTGCAGCTTCTCGGTGTCTCCGCTCTCACGCACAAACTTTCCACACAATCAGGTCAAAATCACTCTATGTTTTCTGCCCGATGTACAAATGCTGTAGCTTTTTTTTCTCTTTCTTTCTTTTCTTACAAATACACAGATCAGCAGCGACAGTTTTAACCTGCACACACTTCATCATACATATCAGGAATATAAAGCTATATTTTGTTATTCCGGTCACGAAAGCGAACTATTTTAGACGTGAATAAACTCATTAAACGTGTTTATGTTTATGAACACACTTTTTTTTTTTTAATGATAACTTTGATGCGTTGTGTTTCTACACAAAAGATACGGTTACTTACATGACATTTTGAAAAAGTCGTGCAATTTCGAGTAATAAAAACCATCTCAACCATCTGCATATGCTTTAAGTACATTTTTATCCATACACACACACACACACACACACACACACACACACACACACACACACACTTATACAGTATACTATACACCGGATTTGAGATTACTCACAGTTCAAATGCATTTAGTTTTTGTCCTGTTTGTTGTACTGCTCGTATTTTAGCACTAAAATGATCCCAAAATTGATTTTTATTCATTTGTATCGATCTTTTTTGTGTTTTTTTTTTTTTAAATACTTTTTTATCGAGTCACTTAACACACATGAAACTACAGCGGACTTTACACACAGAACAAGCCGTAATCGGGGGAAATAAAAACACTATTTATTTATTTATTTATTTATTGATAACTTTGAAAAACCTTCCATGTTTTTTTTTTAAAGAGAAAAAAAAATCAGATTAATATTTAGTATATTTATTTATATTGAAATAATTGATATACATTTACTACAATGATTTTTTTTTTTAAACTGGCAGAATTTTATTGACTTTTTTTTTTTTTTTTTTTTTACAGATTATATACACACACACACATGTACCTCTTACACTCTTCATCCACACAGCCTTATCTACTCAGTGAGGACATTTCTAAAGACCTATCAAAAAACGGACCAAAAAAAAAAAGGGGGGCATCTGAGGGTTCCTAAATACACAAGATACGCTCGTAGAAAAGCAGGCGTATATTTAAAAGATGAAAGCAATCCCGATTTGCGTCGATAATTGTGATTTTCTTCAGCGTCGAACATCCAGTCACGGCACATAGACGCATTACGGCACGTCCGTTTCAGAAGCTCAGGGTCGCGTGCGTCGGCGAGCTGCAAGAGAAACAAAAAAGCTGCTTCCTCAGTCTAGGCGCGTCTCTCCGGTCAGATACGGGGTGCAAAAGTCTGTGCACCCCTACACTCACACTCGTGGACCTGTGTCTGCGCCGGTGTCGTGTTTCGTACCTGTCGTGTGTATCTTTTACCTGCGACCATTACGGTCTAATTCTGCATCTTAAAGCATTTTTTAAAGGTACGCACTTTCACGCGTTCACGCTACACAGGCGCATGAAGGTTTGCTGCTATCAAGGAAAAGGTACTGCTCGTCGAGGAGGAATACCCTTTTCCTGTGAGTATCGGTCAAAATGGAGACGACTACGCGTTGAAATGTTGACTTTCATAGATATTCCATGACGAAATAGTCAAAACGATATCAGATCTGAAGGTTGTGTCTACCTTTTGTAGCTTGGGACTTGGTATAAAAGGGTACTAAACGGTACCTTTGCTAGTCACTGGTCTGGTCCCATCAGACATACAGGATTTAAGGTACATCACTGCGCAGTAAGGACCAGTGATGTACCTGAAATCATTTTTAAAGGTACACTACATTCACATTTCCGTAAGGTCTATAAAATACACTGAAGATGTACCTTCAAGAACGTTCAATGAACCTTCCTGTCGTCCTTGGACGTGGACGCTGCAGTAGGAAATAAAGGCGATGTTAAATATTGTGCGGATTTTGGAAGAAGATAGCAATATGTCCTCAGAATTGGAATGATTATATATTAGCGCACCACTTTGATGTCAAAGGTACAGTGTACAGTGTACAGTGTAGTACCGCTTTGCCCCCTGAGAGTGCGGGATACACTAAAATCACACCGGGATTGTATTTCTTGTAAATAAATGGTCAAAACAGATGGAACCGCGCACACAGCTGGATCTGAGTTTGAGCCAAGAATAAACCTGCACAGAAAGAGAAAAGAAAAGAATTCAAAGTTGAAATAAATGCAACCTCATTTAAAAAAAAAAAAAAAAAAAAAAAGTTAAACAAACCTGTTGATGTCATTAAGCTTAATTATTTAGCATTTTATAGAATAGAAGCCTAGTCAGAGTGCAGTGGCTCAGATTCATCATTGTTTTCCCATCTTCTTTAGTGTTTTTTTTTTTTTTTTAATTTTTTTTTTTTTTTTTTTTTTTTAACCAAAGTCATTTAACTCATTTTCCGTCGACGTGCTCGAGCGCTCTTTGGGCAATTAGTGCACCATTCTTTCATTAAGACGGGGTCAGCCCATTAACGACCCTTAAAGAATCAGAAGAAGAGGGAAAAAGAAGGAGGGGGGGACGCAGGAGCGCGAGAGAAAGGCAGAGCGCGAGCCTTTGACGCACCTCCCGGTGAGATCCGCGAGCGTGCGCGAGAATGACGACGACGACGGGCGCAAGTGCAAATTGCAGTAAATTGCTCCTCGCGCAGGTGCGCGCGTTCCGGCCGCCGGAGTGGCGCTGCGAGCCTATTGTGCCGCTGAGTGACGGGTTTCTGCGGCGCCGAATTGGAGGCGAATTAGCGCGCGCTACGGTTAAAAAAAAAAACAACAAAAAAAAAAAACCCCAGCACCAGCAGCACCAGCAGCACCCGGGAGCGGCCGGTTAAAGGATGTGGTTTCTTTTGTCCGTGCAAGTGGAAAAGCAGAGCGCAGCGGGAAATTTTTGTCCATGAATAAAGTAGGCCATATTAATTAAGGTTGAATGCAATTTTTTTTTTTGGATAATGGTTTTCTTTTTTTTTTCTTTAAAAAAAATAAATCGTTCCCTGTTTTCATTTGTGCGCGTTTAATTACGCACCCCCCCCCCCCCCCCCCCCCCCCCCACACACACACACACATCTCCATCGTCTCTTCGACAAATTCAAGAAATCGTCACAAAGTCCTCTTCGTAAAGGCGATAATAATAATGACCTCTTCTGAGTGAGCAACAATTGTTTTTTTCTAAAACAGGTCGCTGTTCCACTGATAGAATCAACACTCACCTTACCCCATAGAGTTATTATTGCACCTAGTGGTCAAAAATGGGAACTGCGACAAGCGATACTCGAGGCCCACTGGGGCGGGAATCGTGCTGCCCCCGTACAGACAGGGCAGATATTCACCCGGTTTTTATACCAAATTGAGCAACACTCGGGCTGCCACAATCTTGTTTTATAGTAAATAATTATTAGACGTAGGGATTCCTGAGTGGCACAACAAATCGTGAGAATGCGATAGAGTTCCAATGGGTGGGAGGGGCGTAATCTGTCCTGTCAACCACAGCAAGCCGGGTATGAGCATCTGGGAGTTTGTGTATGCAGAAGAGGGTGGAGAACACTTTCCTCTGAGTGTGTTACGCTGCCCAGTGTGAAAAGCGGATCAAGAAAATATGGTTGGTTTCACGTGTCTCGGAGGGAGCACAAGTCAGCGTTCAGAGAAAATGGTAGAAAAATAAAAAATTCTAATCTAAATAATGAGGTAAAAGATGAAGTAAGAGGTAAAAAAAAAAAAAAAGAAAGAAGGAAGAGGTAGAGGATGAGGAAAGAGGTAGAGGACAAAAGATGTCCCAATCATTTGTGGTTTTGTTTATAAAAATAAAAAAAACATTTTTTTAGAAAACCTTAACTTCTTAAGGTTAGAGTTCATATCATATTTTCAGCGCGAGATTAACCTCATTAACCACAGTTACCCATCTTTACCAAGAGTGCCAATACTTCCGGCGCCGACCGTAGGCCGAGTTTGTTCCAGCCTCAGGAGGATTTGTAAAGACGTAAAGATGTGGAATTAGACCTGAGTGGATACGAAGGTGTAATGCAGTTATGGATTATATTAATGCAGAAAACTCACCCATAATTTATTGTATAAAAAGCCTCTACCTGCCAGACCACGTTCAGCCAAAGAGCTCCTAAATGGGAGAACTGGCCATGAACACACACATCAATAAAAACAGTAAGTGAAGAAGTGTGTGTTCTGCCAACAGCTGTACAGTGGAGAAAGAAGGAGGAAGAAGAAAGAGGGTGAGGACGAGGAGGATGAGGAGTAGGACGAAGGCCTCGGCCAAATGAATCGCAGGTCTCTGGCTGCATGGAAATATTCCAAACATAGCTGTGCACATCTTCCTCGGATACAGTCGAGCGAGGGTTCCAGGTAGAACCTTTTTTTTTTTTTTTTTTTTTTGCAAAACAAGAACCCTTAATTATCCAAGGAACCCTAAAAAACCCGACAGTGTACCAAGTATCAAGACATTTTACATACAAGTCTATCGAAATGTCCAAGGTTCTTCAGTCTCCTTCTCGGGGAACCTTTAAAGGTCCTCCCCTAAAACAAAGCGTTTAAGGTAGTAAGGGTTCCAAGTGGAAACTTTTTTGGATGCTAAGAACTCTTAATTATCCATCCAGCCTTCAAAGAACCTTTCAAGAACCCTTAAAGTGTATCAAGTACCAAGAGCTAAATGTTAAACTCCAGACAGGTTCTAGATACGAAAGAGAAAATAATGAGCAATAATAATAAAAAAATTTTTTTAAAAAAATGGTTCTACATGGAACCCTTTAAATTTTTTCGCTACACTGTCTCTTTAAGGGTTATCAAATCATTAAGGGTTCTTGTCTTGGAAAAAAAAAAAAAAGTACTTGGAACGCTTTATGATAGGAAAACACTTTTGTAGGGTTCTGAGCAGAACCTTTTACAGTTCCCCCAGAAAGAACCGTAGTAATTATTTGATTCGTAATACATAGAACCCTTTTAAAAGTGCGATAAAATGTCTTGATACCTGGTACACTCTTAAAAAGTGTTCCTTACGGGTTCCTGCGCTTCACTCACGGTTCTATTCAGAACCTGTTCTCACAGGGAAAACACTTTTCGATAGGAAGAACGACTCAAGAATTTCGTTTATTTGTATTCGATTATAATGATTCGATTCCTAACGCCTAGGACTTGCGAGGTGATTACACTCGGCATGAAACGGCTTGTGATTCAGTGCACTCTCATGAAAGGGTCCCTTAAGGGTCGGCTGCATGATGAAGGGTTCTTGTCTTTCAAAAGGACGTTTCTACATGGAGTCCTTTCTCACAGGAAAACACTCTTATAGATTTCCCCAAGAAGGACAACCAGAGAACCGTTAACGGGTCAGAATTCCTTCTGAGGTCTTCCTTAGCACCTAGAACCTTTCAGGCGTTTCGAATTGAGCGACGTTTAGAGAACTACAAAAGTGTACTTCGGTTGATTTTCCACCCTCAAAGTACAGAAATAGGATTAACGTGTGATTAATATGGAAATACGTTCATATGCACATGCAGATTTCAGTATTCCACGCTCCAGCTGGGAGAAACACACCTCTCCGGTGCCACGCCGATGAAGTCTTTTAACACTCGGCATGAACACACTTCAGGTAGGATGAAAATACCCAGAGCTGATTAAACTCCATCCCGGAACCGATAACTCCTGATATGTCTTTCCTTCACTCGGAGTTCAAGTCGAATCATTCTTAAACCTTCTGTTTTTGTTTTTTTTTTAAAAATGACAAAACATTAATTAATACGTGAGGTTGGGTGTATCATCACTAACACTGAAGTCACATGACCAGGATCGGTTCCTTCATAAGCCAGAAATTTCCCCTGGTCTCTTCAGCTGAATCATACAAACTCTTCGCTTCAGTGGATAATCGGACCTGGATGATGCAGCTGCTGCTCTAATCATAAAGACCGTCCGGTGCACATCCCAGAACTCTTATTCTACGTTCACTACTACAGTCTGTCCACTAGGGGTGTAAAAGCTCGTCGGGCTTCCACACGATACGATACGATAACGATATCGATTCCTAAGGCAGCAATTGAATATTTGACGCTGCTGCCGAATCTGCTACGCTACATTCAGACTCTGGATTGGAATTCACCGTCAGCGTATTTACACGTCCGTCATCCGCACCTTCGGACAGTGTAGAAACCTCTCGCAGGTTAGCGATATTAGACGAGGGATTCGTGAAAGGACTACGATGAAGACGTACCGTCTGTTAAATGTTTTTCTTTAACCGTGTAGTGCTTCTTTTTTTTTTTTTTTTTTTTTTGCGCGGCTCCACCCCCTTTCACATTCTTCAGGATTTATTCGCCCTATTGACCTCTGCCACAGTTTTATAGGTTGCCAGAAGCAACAAACTCAAAGCACTCAGCCTACGGTACGCATCGACTATCCATCTCTACCGGACAAAAATCAATCTGCATGGAACTTATGGAAATAAGAAACTGGTTCGGAGAATCCCGAAAAGTCGTCCATCCACCCCCCC
>NC_030438.2:19163368-19230868 GCF_001660625.3 Ictalurus punctatus
GGTTTCTCTTACGAATACGCTCAAAATGAAGGACGATTTAATGAAGGCTCCCAATAAATCTTTATCTCTCTATACTTCCGTATAACTTCCTGTTTCCTCTCGGATACCAGGAGAATCTTCTCCTTTGTGGTTGTGACTGTGAATCGCGTGTGTTTTCCTCCCACCAGGCGAACACACGGCTGTACACTCCGCCACACGACAGCGACTGAAGCCATTTCGGGACGTGATCGATGCTCAGCTCGGCTTTTATTGATCTGTGGATGTTGATGGAGCCGTACCGCGACCCGGCGCGGCCAAGTCGGGCCAGAAGGGTCACGCCGTGTTTGGACAGATTTTTCTTTAAATAGGTTACACAAATGCAGAAATGTAGGAGAAGGGGAAAAAAAGAAAGAAAAAAAAAGAACCTCACTCCAATTAGTGGCACAGTGTGCAGTTATAAAGCATCTGACGGCGCTATTTTAGCAGCAGGCCAGTCGTGGGAAATCAGCAAAGCATTTACTACGCCAATTACGTTTCAAAGACGCGCCATTAGTCGAATTATTACCATTATTATGCATAACTATTGTCTCTGGACGAATGAATAAAGCACTTTTTTTTTACGTCCTTATTTCAGGAAACAGCGTTTATACGTCATACAGCTGAGTGGGACCGAGTGCGTGAGTCTGTTTGTTCACCGTTGGGACAAAATCAAGCCAGGTTTGACGGGCTGTATGAGGTTTTTTGGGGGGGAGGGGCCTAATTTTGGTGTCGCGGACGGAAATCTCGCTTCGTAAAATAGTCGCGATGTGTTATAGAATCCGGCCGAGGTTTTACTGAGATCTCGTAGCGTGTGACACAACGAGCTTTAGAAGGGCGCTGAAATCACACGGACTATAAACAGCTCCCGGAGGACGGGACTGTAATTTCTAGCACGTTTAAAGTGCTAGGTTTTTAGAGAGTTTGCTCTTTCAAGCAGAAACAGGTAGGTACTGTACGACAAGTTATTATACACAGTATCTCACAAAACTGAGTGCACCCCTCACATTGTTGTAAATACTTGATGATATCTTGTCATGTGACGACACTGGAGAAATGACACTGTGCTACAGTGTAAAGTAGTGAGTGTACAGCTTGTGTAACAGTGTACATTTACCGTCCCATCAGAATAACTCAACACACAGACATTAATGTCTAAACCGCTGGCAATAAAAGTGAGTACACCCCTAAGTGAAAATGTCCAAATTGGGCCCAGGGTCAATATTTTGTGTGGTGCCATTATTTTCCAGCGCTGCCTTAACCCTGTTGGGCATGGAGTTCACCAGAGCTTCACAGGTTCCACTGGAGTCCTCTTCCACTCCTCCATGACCACATCACGGAGCTGGTGGATGGTAGAGACCTCGTGCTCGTCCACCTTCCGTTTGAGGACGACCCATAGATTCTCGATAGGGTTTAGGTCTGGAGACATGCTCGGCCAGTCCATCACCTTCACCCTCGGCTTCTTTAGCGAGGCAGTGGTCGTCTTGGAGGCGTGTTTGTGGTCGTCATCATGCTGGAATACTGCCCTGCGGCCCAGTCTCCGCAGGGGACTCTTTTTTTTTATCCAGAAAGAAGACTCGGGGTTGTTCCATTCAATGTTGATGATTTCAAACAGTTGATGAGAAGTTGAAAAATGTTTCTGATGGACTTGTTCTCGAGCCACTTCTTGGTGGTCTTTGCAGAGTTAGCAGGAGCATTGTCTGGTTGAAAAGAACATCTGATCGTTTCTCTCTAGGAAACAACTTTTCATCCGTAAGAATGAAAATGCCGTGACACGCCGTGACCGCGACGCTTAACTGTGGTAGAGACGCCTTCACTACTGTGTCTCTGACCAGATCTTCGAAGACACCTCTCTGGAGCATCAGCGCCAGAGCAACTCCGCACAACTCCGCTGGAACAAACTTTCCATGTTCTGACAAAACCTTCATTTAAAAAGTTTTTGGTTTAAATGCGCGTTGTGAGTTTTCAGTGGTCGCATCTGGGATAGAACTGTTCGCTTGAAAGATTCGATGATTAGCTTTTCATTTCCTCTGCTCCGCCAGACGGAGTGAATGGAGTCCTATTACTTGAAAAAAAAGGAGGAGGTCTGAACAATTCGGGGTGTTTGGGAACAAAAACAAAATCGGAGGAGTCATTTCATAAAAAGCTGGCTCAATACATGTCCCAGTTTCAAAAAAGGATCCTATCAATATAATATTATCTATTAGCCATGGCAACATCTCGTTTTTTTGGGGCTTTTGGGGGGGGCATGGGGGGGGGGGCTTGGAGATGGAAACTCATCCCATTATATTCTACGAACAATCAGCTCTTTACTGGAGGACCTCGTTCCTCCTTTCACAGATGATGGTTTCTACAAGCACACACACACACACACACACACACACACACACACACACACACCCTAGCCCCACCCACCACTCGTGAAAGGCAGTAAATTGAACCCACACAAAAACAAGGCTGTGCTTTTACGAGAGCGAGAACAAGTGTAGTGTGCCATGACCCCCCATCTGTGCTGCCTTCACCGTTCCCGAGGGTGCCGCTGGTTCAGAGTTGCAGCGCGAGCCGAGCACGTTCCTCGCTCCTGTCGTGATGAAAGATCTCACATTCGTCTCACGTCCTGCACATGCGGACTGCCCGTGGCAACTCGAGTTCAAATCCAAGCTGCTTCCCGATCGTGTCCGAGAAGCGGGATGCTGGGAATAGAAAAGCGCTGTGCTGCTGATCCAGTCCAATATATTCCGTCCACGGAAATGGAGATTTGAAAGAACCCAAGTTTGGGAGAAAAACCACACACCTTGAAGCTCCACCTTCTTCCTACTTGGTTAACTTCCTATAAACCACCACCACCACCACCACCACCTCCTCCTCCTCCTCCTCCTCCTCCTCCTCCTCCTCCAGGTCTCCTCAAAACTATTCAACACATCGTTGGCGTAAAGGAGAATCCGAAAACTTCTGATAAAGTAACAGCTTTACCTCGGACTGTTACAAAGCGCTGACACTGGAGACTCCTTCCGTAAACGTTAAATAAACGTCTCCTTGCGGAAAACTTCCCCATATACATGATTACTCACGTTTATTTTCTATCCGTATATGTGGAGCATCCGCTGTATCCACAAGTCCCTGTGAATGATCCGTTACCATAGAAACGATAATGCACTGGAACGAGCGTGTTAATGTTAACCCTGTACCGCATGAATTATTACATTTACATTAAAAAAATGTTTTATGTATTTTTAATATTTGAATTAATAATAAAAATGTATTTTTTTAAAAATGTAAAAAAACCAAAAAAACAATTGGGAGGAGGGTAGTTGGGAAATTGAGCAATGGTGGAAAGTATCATATTGTCAAAAATATATCCGTGATTTGTAACTGCTCCACTGTCAGAGCTCCTGTTGTAGAAAATTAATCAACACCTTCTGACCAATCAGATTAGAGAAATTAACGGCTGTATTATTATCCTTGGCCTGTGACCTGTAACGTTTATGAATTATGATAATAAATAAAATTTAAAAAAATAGAATTTGTATACAACGACAGAGGTGCCGATATTTACGGTTCAGCCATTTTTTTAAATACAAGTTTTTGACCCCTTGCTACGACCTTGCAGAAATTCTCTGCTTTATCAGCGAAAACAAACAAGGCGATTCACAGAACGGGAAAGGGCGTGTGACGTGAAAACTGCACATTTGTGAGCCAATAGAAAACAAGAAGGCGGGGCTGTGAGCTCTTCGAATGGTAAAAGCGCAGGACTGGATGTGCTGTTTATGGTTTAGCGCTGTTAGCATGGAACATCTCGTCTGATGTACCGTACGCAGGGATTTTCCAGTTGAAAGCTCTGAGACAAAACAGTGGCTAGTGATGCAGATTGTTTAACCGGTAGACGAGTCGTCATTCAGTTCTTTCATTCATCCAAACGCTCATGTCTCGGAAATAATCAAAAACGATACGCAAACTCCTCAAAGCATGTCCCTTCATACAAAAGCTTTCGCTATGACTAGATTGAACTTATCAGCATCTGAATCACTTTTGAAACACAAGGACATGGAGAACACGCTTCCTCCACACTGCACGATGCCGGTGTCCCAGTCTCACGGTCACGAATTCATGAGATGAGTCTTATATATTTATATATATTTATGTGTGTGTGTGTCTGTGTGTGTGTTAGAGAAATGAATTGTTTCTTGTGCTTAGTGCATTTTGAAAGAAACTATTTCTATTCACATACGGATCTTCGTATCTTACAGTACACTACATTAACGGCATTTAGCAGATGTCCTTATCCAGAGCGACTTACAGTTATCTCAGTTATACAACTGAGCAGTTGAGGGTTAAGGGCCTCGCTCAAGGGCTCAACAGTGGCAGCTTGGCAGTGCTTGAACTCTTGACCTTCTGATCAGTAACCCAGAGCATCCATGCTCCACCATTGCCCACTACTGCCACCATTGCCCACTGCTGCCACCATTACCCCACTGCTGCCACCACTGCTGCCACCATTGCCCCACTACTGCCATCATTGCCCCACTGCTGCCACCATTGCCCCACTGCTGCCACCACTGCTGCCACCATTGCCCCACTACTGCCACCATTGCCCACTGCTGCCACCACTGTTGCCACCACTGCTGCCACCACTGCCACCACCACTGCCCCACTGCCACCACCACTGCCCCACTGCTGCCACCACTGCCCCACCTTAGCATGACACGTGGTTCGTATTCTCACCGGATGACCTACCACACAGTTTTAAATCACCGAAAAATGAGAGATTAGATCAGTACACCATATTTTTTACTGACCCTCAAAGTCCTTAAACTCTCCACGGGTTTAAACAGAAAAAGAATAGACACTAGAATAGACAATGTTACTGGCTACTCCTCCAAGGATCACGCACGGACAGCGTTTTCTTTCTTGCCTGTGAATAGCGAAGCGACCCTGGGTTTTGTAATATCAGTTTCCAACGCCATCCAGTTCTCCAGTGTCCAGTTTTCTTATGGGCCTTGGACCCCTTTTCTTCAAACCTATTATGCTTCTCTTCGATTCATATTGCCAATTAGAAATGTTCTTTTTAAGAGCCTGGAGCTGCTCTCTGAGAAGTAAGGGTAGGCAAAGTCTTTCAGAAAAGGAAGAAAAAGAAAAAAGAAAAAAAGATTACCCTAATCATCTAGAATTCTTCCGTGACCTCATGCGAGGTTTTTCATTATGAACTTTTCTTCAGTAATCCGGCCGCGCGTTCTCCTTCCCCGGCGAGTTCGATAAGAAAGAAGGAGGGAGGACGAAAAAATGTAAAAGATGTAAATAACTCAGACGGGAGGCTGAATCCACACCGCATGCCTTCCGTGTAGAACATCCGGCTTCCGTTGGATCGAGAACATACCAAAATGTACAGCTCTGTGGGATATTATTTATTTATTTATTTGTATATCTTGTTAGTTCCCGTAGAAAGAGTACAATTATAAAAAAAAAAACCCTCTTTTTAATAAATCTACAGCCCGTCGTTATCGATCAACGTGGGAAACGTGGGACGGCGGGCAGGGAAGAAGCGAACGCCGGCGAGTTCAGAGATTAAGCAGGAGAAAGGGAACGCATGGAAAAAAGGAGAAAAGATGCGCAGGGAGAAAATACCATACAGGATGTGAGACGGAGAGAAGGAACGAAGGATAGGAGGACTGAAAGAGGAAGAAAAAAAACCTGATTTCATGCAGACGGTGTAAAAAATATGCATATATTAAAGAGGCTGGAATAGTGAATGCTAACCCCGCCCCCTTACGTTAACCGTAACTTCCATACAAATTGCAAATTTGTATAAATAGGCAATTTTGTTGTTTGTGTTTGGCATATATATATATATAAATCATATACATCCTCCTCATCCAACCGTACTGGTTAGAACGTCGGTTTGAGTAGGTCCCTTCCCCTAAATGGGCGTAGGAGAACGGACGTAAAGAGAGGGAGCTCGAGATACAGAATGTGAGTAATAGAGGGAGGAAGAGGAGAGACTGAAAGAGAGAAAAGATATGAAATGGAGGTGGAGATCGAAAGAAGAACGAGAAGAAGCCGAGATGAGGAGAGGTCTGTTTGTTCGTTAGTCTCGGTCTAACGGTTTCTCTTACGAGCTGCTCGGGTTTCGGCTCATCTGCATGAAGGCGGCCATGTCGAGTCCCCAGCCCCGGCCCGAGAAGCCTCCTAATGAGCGAGCCCGGGTTGGGTTACATTACTGAAACCCCCCGGCAGCACGAGCCTATCGATCAGGTTTACCCCAGTGAGTTTCACTATCACCGCCTGTTAGCTGCTCCGAATATTACGATTTGGGTGTCGATGAGGGTTTTTTTTTCCCTCCCTCCTTTTCACAGAAGAGATGCGAATGGAAAATAAGGTTTGAGAGGTGGAAAAAAACCCAAAAAAACAACAACAACCCCAGACTGGAAACGGAGACGGCTAAATCCTACACTCCTCTGGCGTGGCGTATCGATCTTAGGAGGGCTGTTTTTTTGTCACTAACCTACGAAAACATCTTTGAGTCACTGTTTTAATGGTTCTTCTTTGGAGATTTTGTATGAGTCAAAGGTTTTGGACACAATTTCTCCACATTTTAGAAGATTATTCACCCATTTGGTTCAGGAGTATAGCGAAAATAGCGCTGTTTAAAATCAGAGCCTGTGTCGATGGCACTAACACGTTTCGTACCTAGTTTTATCCTTTTATTTATTCCAAATCGCAGCTCTTTTCTTGCGTTCTACAACTCGCTGTGATTGAATGATGGAAAAAGCTGGTTTTTGTGTGGTGGGTTTTTTTTTTTTAGTGGAGTGTACTGGGCGTTGGTGAATAGCCATAATTACCAATGAGCAATGAAAATGACTGACTGCATTCACAGCCCTGCTCTAAGTGTAATAAAAACTGAAAACAGAGAAACACAATGCAGAAGGCTGTCCTCAGCTTTTCATATTCAGTGAGGTGCATAAGTATTCACCCCCCTTCCCCCTTCCCCACACTCCAACATAGTTCTATTTTCTCCATTTGGTAGTGCGGCAGACTGAAACAGATTTCAATCGGGATTATATGTTACGAATCTAAACAAAACGGCCCGTAATATTGATGTAGATTACTTATAAATAAAATGTAACGGGTCGTAGAAGGATTCACTTCCCCGGTTGGTGTAAAAACCATCATTACAGAACGCCGTGGATCGTTATAGTACATATGACCCTTATTATAAATATGGAAAACGGTCCGGGTTTGCAAACAAACAAACGCAACGTGATTGGATTTCATTCAGCGTCATGCAAATTAAGTCAGAAGGAAAGACGGATAGGCTAACGCTTCGTTTGTAAACGGCTAAATATGAGACGATCCATAATAATAATAATAATAATAATATAAATACAAGAGAAATAGGGGACGGTCAAAACCAGGAAAAACAGGAAACCTGTGTGCACAAACGTGACGTATGGAATTGCAGGTTCAATCCATAGCTCAATGTGAACAATGGTGGCCTGCGATCATGAGCCCCGCCCCCAAACAAGCCCAGAATCAGTCCTGAGCATTCCGAAAACAAAGACGTTCCGAAACAAAGACGTAAAGCGTGATAAGACCGTGTAATGAGACGAAGAAAGAGCCAGGTATAAACAGACAAACTGATTAGAGGATAAACACAGAACAGCTGAACACATTAGGATAATCAACCTGGGGTGGAGACAGGACTAGGGCCAAAACAAGGGGCACATGGCAAAACAAAACAAGACCACAAGCAGAACCGTGCAGCGCACTGAGAGGTGAGTTCATGGAGATGGGTGGGTTCCGGCACACGTTTGCAGAGAACAGCACTAAACCGTAACATCTCTCACACCTCAGTTACCCAGCAGAGCTTTTACACATCAGTGAAGTGAACGTCCAGCGGCGGCATGACCCGCGCAGGAGCGCTTATTAACCACTGCAGAGGGAAAAACCTTGTACTTGTTCCAGAAGAGCTCTTACACTGGTCCCGAGTTCTGCAGCAGGACATTAAATCGACAGGCTTTACGCCAAGCAGGGTTTTAATGTCGAGCAGACGCATGCTGCTCGTTCTGTTTTCCATAACACCGCCTATCAGACTACGAGATCTGGGAACGTTGTGCAAAACAATAGAGCAGTCAAGATGTCTGACCGGCTGACTCAGCACTTTAGGATCTCATTAGTGTGGCCTGAAATCATCAGGATCATCGAGCGGTGTGTCGAAGAGCGACACTGTGCTTTTAATTCTTTTGTTTACGCAAATAAATCCGTATGAAATGCCACGACTGCTAATCCTGCACGCCGCACCCTAACCTTAACCGTTTATCATTTTAATTCAAAGTGGCTTGTAAGGGTCTTCTTACGAATCTGCGATCAGCAGACCACATAGAGTACGCCAGGACTCTTACGGGTTCCTTCTGCCGGAACCCTTTAAGGTTCGATGATTTCCTGTCAGAAAGGAACTCTTTTGGAAGATAAGAACCCTTTTAATCATCCCCTAAAGAACCCTGGATACGTTATTGCTCTTATTTTCTTCATAATCTCCAGAACGTCTCAGGTGTTTAACATTTAGCTCTTGGGAAGCTGTTCTTCAAGGGTTCTTTAAAGGTTATGACATGATTAAGGGTTCCTAAAAAGGGTTGTCTGGAAATCCACCCTGCTACAGAACCTTTACGGGTTCCCCCAGAGAGATAACCCAAGAACTCTTAAGGGTTCTAAAAGAGACTTTCAGTAAAGTAATGAAGTGTTTTATTATTGCTGTCGTTCAGTCTGTTTCATTCGATTTGTTTCTATTTATTAGGCGACAAAACATCAGTGTTGGTACTAGGAGAAGTACACAGTACTAAAAAAAGGTTCTTTAAGTGTTCACTGGATAATACCGGCGCCACCACCCTCGAGTTTCTGACCGAAAAAACGTCCTTGTAAAGGCTATCGAACACTTAACAACCCTCAGAGTGTACGGGCTTTAAAAGTCTATCTGTGGGAAATCTTTAAAGGTGCTTTAACCGAGTTCTCCCTTTCAGGAGAAATCCCATGTAGAACCGTTTTAGGAAGCCGAGAACCCTCGGAAGTCTTAATACGTGACGATTCGTCGGATTCTCCTTTCCATTCAAACTCGTCGTACATGCTGAGAAAATTGACAAGCCTCAAGGGTCCTCCGAAGAAAGCTTCACCCATACACCCGTTTCCGATCAGAAAGTATCCCACAAACCCGTGAAGGACAAGGCGCCGGGTTGCTGTGAGATTCCGACCGAATCGAAAGCGGATTTTTGTGGGAATTTTTTTTTTGGGGGGGGGGGGGGGGGGGGGAATCAAATAACTCTCAAGGCCCTGCAACGAAACCGCACGAGTACACGGGCGTACAGACTCGACAAGACGATGAAGAGAAACCAGAGGAAAGATCTGGAATGTCGTCGGGAACGTGTGCGCTGGAAGGAAATGAAATGAAAAGCACTCTTCCTGCACTGCGTTTCCTAAAGAAAGAGAGTCCTTGACACAGCAGGGAAAAGATTAACCATCTTCTATCACGATCGAGCCTGTAGACGCACCCTGGGTTCCTTCTCGGAGTGGAGTCTGGTACTTTTATAATAAGCCGTTCTGAATAGAGGTTTGATTCGGAGCGTCAATAAGCCAAACGCACCTTTGTGACTTCACCGTGGCAGCGCACTGCATGTTTTTTGTTTTTTTTTCTTCATGTTTTCCTTATCTGGAGTGCAATTTGTATAAAGAGCACATAGTTACGAGCAGTTTATAAATTCTCAGAACGTGAGTCACTAGCATTTGTTTGTTAGCTAGATGATAAATAGATATTGGATATTAATAAAATAAAAAAAAAGACTATGATAAGAGCGTGAGCCGAGACCGAAACGCACTCTCCAGTCTGTGCTCGTGTTCAGCACGGTCGTTAGAGAGGAGGAATGTGGTGAGGACGAATAAAAGAGGAGGCCAGAGGAGGACAGAAAACACGAAGAAGTGAAAGAAGAGGAATTTCTGCTTTATAAAATATGCTGCTATAATGCTGAGAGCGGGAAAAAGATGCTTGCTTTTTCTTCCGTCGCACAAAAGAAGTGTCTCTAATGCACCGAAACTATCGTTTATTTAGGGCATACTATAAGGAAGGAATAGAACACACCACGTCATGCTTTTATAGGAAAATAATCAACATGCGGGGGTTGTGATGAAGTTAGCATTCCTGTCGTGGCACAGCTCTTGCACATCGTGCTCACTCTAATACGGGATGCGCAAAACGCGTTGTTCTTAACGGATCGTCGACACGGTGACGTTTTCCGTAAGGAGAAATGTACCGGTGTGGCGTTTATGGAAGGAGTCTCCAGTGTCAGCGCTTCAGGACATGGGAGTTTACGGTTTCTGTTCCAACACGACAAACGGCGGTTTTTTTTGTTTGTTTTGTTTTTTTGCTCTTATCAACTTTAAGAGAGGAAAAACGAGAGGTTCCTGAGGGAAGTGCTGTGGCGTAAGTGAGAAGATGTTTCATAGATGTTGCACAACATTGAGTGTAACTATAAATGGATAAAAATGCGAAACTATCACATCAGGTGTGGGCGTGATTTTCAAACTCGGTCGCTACAGAAGCAAAGTTTTTTATTATTTTTTTAATTCGTATACAGCACGTTCGCCTCACACCTCCAGGGTCGGGGGTCAGATTCCCACCGTGGCCCTGTGTGTGTGGAGTTTGCGTGTTCTCCCCGTGCTGCGGGGGTTTCCTCCGGGTACTCCGGTTTCCTCCTCCAGTCCAAACACATGCACGGTAGGCTGATCGGCGTGTCTAAAGTGTCCGTAGTGTATGAACGGGTGTGTGAGTGTGTATATGATCGTGCCCTGCGATGGATTGACACCCTGTCCGGGGTGTACCCCGCCTCGTGCCCCATGCCCCCTGGGATAGACTCCATGTTCCCCCTGACCCTGAAAAGGATAAAGCGGTATAGAAGATGGATGGATGGATAATTCGTATACTTTTATTTATTAAATACGTTATATTAAAGACGACGTAAAATGGAAGTTCGGAGACGCTTTTCTTCAGAAACGTGACATGTTTTCCGTTTGGAAATGGTACAGATGGGACGCTCAATGGTGACAGCCAATGGTAAACAAGCAGAGGGGATTATTACAACAGGTCAAATCTAAAGAGAAGACGTTCGAGAATGGACGAATAATGTGTGGGATTTAAGTTCATTCGAAACCGGTCGCACGCTGACACGGCTCATCACATGATGAGGTGAAATGCTTGAAGACCATAAAAATCTCCATCATGTGAAGAATTGCCAGTCCGTACAGATCATAAAGAACAGCAAGGGTTTCGTTAAAAAATAATGAATTCAATTTTATTTATTTCTTTTTTGAAGGATGCCTCTTGCCATTTAAGTTATTTCTGAACCAGCCAGGGAAGGTCTGTGAGGGAAAAAAAAAAGAAGAAGAAGAAATAAATCAATGGCTGACTGAAGCTGGGTATAAAGAGGTAAACAACTTGGCAATAATAATAATTCTGCAAGGAGCCAGATGTGTGAAATGGGCTTAAAAGCTTTTTTTTTCCTGAGCTCCTGCTTTGAAGGTGCTGAAAAGATCTTTTCAGACTCTTAAAGACGGTGTTTTAGGATAACAGCCCTGAACGCCACAGTAGATGGTTTTGTACTTCGTGCGTCTGTCGTTGGGACAGAACGTGAGGAAGGACCAGCGCCGTGTCCCGAACCCGACACAGAAAAAGGGCAATTCAGCTTCGGTAATTGTGGTCGGCGCACTATGACCTTACTCTCGTGTGTATGGCCAGGGGGACAGACGGGGGTTGGGCTCGACGTTTATTCCTAGAAGAGATTCTGGGAGAAAAAAAAAGTCTGTGTCTCAAGGACAAAAGCCCGTGTATGTTAGGTTTGAGTGTGCAGTTGTTTTTTATTGGACAAAAAAAAACAAAAAAAACAACCCAGCACCAAAACAAGGTCCGGTTACGTCTTCATCGATGTGGGGATTTGTGTGTAAACTGGAGATATTTCATAAACCTGATGAGGCTTTTCATCTCTCAGCAATTCATTTTGGAGCATCTTCATCGTTTGATGTTTCGGCCTCGGATGTTTGGACATCTCCTAGCGATAAATCCGACCATTAACTCGTCTGTTCTCTGATCCTTCACTTCCTCCCTCCAACAGGTGTTGGCCTTGCTCTCGATCCCGTCCACCTGCAGCACCGTTCGGTCTTCTGGCCAGCTTCCGCTCATGTCCTGGAGGTGTCTGATGACCACGGCACTCTGTCTATCTGTTCTCCACTCGACCCCCACCGCCACCTCTTCTCTCGCCTCTCCCCTTTCACACCCCGCCAGCTAATGGACTGCCTTGCCCCTCCCCTGACATCCCTCTCTCCATCTCTGACTCTGAAGCAGTGAGGAGAGAAGAGGAGAGGCGAGGAAAAGGAGAGGAAGCAGCAGCACTGTTCCCACTGTTCCCACAGGCCCTTGCCTCACTGCTGCTCCAGTGGCTCAATAACTACCTCACAAGCCAAGAGATCCCGTCGTCCAGCTCGCTGGTGAAGAGAACCGAGGGCAGGTCACACTCACCATGGCTGGCAGGGCCGTGCGCCAGGTGGCCTTGGCTCTGTCCCTGATGCTCAGCCTGGCAGCAGGAGCTTGGGTCGGCTGCCCCGGGGCCTGCCGCTGTTCCTTCGCCATGCTCCAGTGCTTGGAAGAGGACGGCATCAACAACATCCCGGTGCTGGCACAGCAGGACAGTGAGAACGTCACAGAAATGTGAGTTGGGTTTGGGAGAAAAAAGTTTGATTGTCCGGTCTAGGGTTCTCAGTATGTTTGTTGCACGCTGTTGATGTGTTTCCTTCGCTTTTGACAAAGTATCGCACGGTGTTCGATCGAGGTACTCGACCCGCATGCATTTCCATTACGAGATATCCCAGACCTTCTAGAAAGGTTTTACGGATCTGCTCATCAGTCAAAGAGTTTCCGTTTAAGAAAGTCCATTACGTAGAGTTCAGACTCGTTAGAAACGGGAAGAAAACAGAACCAGTCTGAAACATACCGCTAACCTTAACTTTATTCGGGACTTTACTCTTCAGTACACTGCACTCTTGTCGAACCGTCTTCCAAATGTTGTGTCATAACCGCTTGGGATTTGACATTTCCTGCATGATTTGGACCTGTGGTTCATCCTGTGGTGTCATTGCACTTAGATTTGGGTAAACATCTCAGAGATGTTGCTTCCTTAATAGGAGCTTCCATTCGTGTGGGGGGCCGGAGAGGGGTTTACTGGAATACTTTTTTAAGGAATGTAAATTCAGTGCATTTCCTGTCCTGGTCATTAAGAGCCTCGGCGTTGCTGACATTCTGGACCCGTTATCTCAAATAAAAATGCTGCGTCTTTAAACACTGATAAGAGAACTTTGGCAAGGTCTTCAGACTCATGCAATAATATACAAGAAGGTATAAAGGAGTCTGTGCAACTTTGCGCTACATCATCGAGCCAGTCATTTCTGGTTCTCCAAACGCTCTCTTCATGATTTATTATTATTATTATTATTATTATTATTATTATTATTAGAAAAACAGGTAGCTACCCAGGTTTCCGTGAACCCTATCCTATCAGTATGACCATACAGTGTTTCCTCGAGCTCTTTCACGATGTGTTTACACGGAACGCTTGTACTCGTGAAACAAAAGCCATTTTCTATATTAGTAAGACGCAGGGACATAACTTTTGCCGGGAAGAGAAGCATTACCTCACTACCATCAAACGAGGAGCCATTACCTCCAAAGCAGCAGCAGAAATTCATCATGCATCATGTTATAAATTCAATTCTGCGAATCGCCGACAAATGCCGAGAACAATAGATGAAATATTACCCACTTGACTCAATCAAATAAGCGAGGGTGGTTCAAGATCCTCGTCCCACCTCCCCTGTAATCACGTTACGAGCCCGATGGCTCAATCAGACACAAAATAAATATGTGCTGGTGCTCTGGACTGCGTCGCACAGTGGAGGACCGAGAGCGAAACCCGTTCGGGACGATCCGTATTACCGTGTTTACGTGTTGTCCCGGTTATAATAAGTCTTCTTCTTCTTCGTTTCTTCATCCATCGAGTCGTATCTATGCCAATCGTTTCGATTCCGAGTCGCAAACAGGCGTCTGGAAATACTGCATAAAAGATGAAGATTCCCTTAATTGAGAATACGATAGGTAACCCGAGCGTGCACTGGGGCAGCATTCGATACCTTCGCTGTTTTCCTGCCATTTCCACTGCTGTAGACTAGATTTATTTATTTATTTATAATTAGTTTTGTGGTTGTACATACTCTGGTCCGGTTTGACTATCAGTTTAGAGTGTACTCTAAAACGTATTGAGTGACACACGATCCTCTAATCTTTATATAGCAGGGAAAGATAACAAAAAGAAGCAGAGCTAATACTTCGATTTAAAAAATTTTTTAAAAAAATGTTCTCAGATATACAGTTAAGCAAAAATAAATAAATAAATAAATAAATAAATAAATGAAATCATTAGTAACCTATGAATAGTTGTAAGAGTCTCTGAGACGTGATTTTAACCAAACTGTAGTGTAACGTCACGATTCGGACCTGAAGCCGATCTCTGATTAGATACGACATGTCGTACCGTTAAAGGAAAATAATCCTTGACGGCGTGGTGTGTTTACTGTTTACGTTACTGTTGACACCCCGAACTCGGTTATTTTCCTATAACCGCACATCACACAGCGATCTGATGAAGATTACGTTTTTTTTTTTGCATGTCGTACGTCTCGTTTATTTATAGTTACGAACAATTCACGAGTCAGTTCCAGTTCTCACTTACGTTATAGCAGCTGTAAACAGTCGTTCCTTCCCCGGCCCTCTCTTTATATTTTCTCTCCCTCTCTCGTTACCTGGACGATCAACGACACGATGTGTTTATGTCTTGTGATAGTTTTTGTGTTCACGAGTCCCTTGTTTTGTCCTGAGCAGTTAAACTCCCCACTGTTCTTCAGAGAAATCCTCCAGGTCCTGCACATTCTTTACTTTTCCGGCATCTTCTGCATATCCGAGCCCCTTTCCATCAGCGTTTATATGATGTTCAGATCCATCTTTTCACACCGAGGACGACCGAGGGACTCGTACACGACTGTTACAAAAGGTGCGAACGTCCACTGATGCTCGAGAAGGCAACATAATACATTAAGAGCCGTGGGGGTGTAAACTTTTGAACAGGATGATCGGTGTAAATTATTATTTTATTTAAAGATCTTTTTTTTTTTCCATTTAGCCCCGCCCTTCAGAAGCTACATGAGATATTTACATGTTTCCCACATGACAAAATAACAACAATTTACACCGATCATCCTGTTCAAAAGTTTACACCCCCCTGGCTCGTAATGTATCGTGTCGCCTTCTCGAGCATCAGTGGACGTTTGCACCTTTTGTAATAATCCAGGTAACGACACAGGGTAGTAAGAATCGAGCGTGTGTAAACTTTTGAACCGGTCCGTTTGTGTAAATCCAGTTATTATCGTGTCTTGTGGACTATAACCTAAACGTCTGTTATGTGAAATAGCGTATTCTGGGCGGGACTCGATTTAAAATACGAAACACAATTTTAACGATTCCTTGTATTTTTAAAAAAAAAAAAAAATTTCAATTATTAACATTCATCAGATTCTGCTAGGGGTATGTAAATATACGAGCATGACCTGTACAAGTCCCTGTGATTGAGTGGTAACTATAGACCTGCTGTTACAGAAAATACCTCCTGACCAATCAGAATCCAGAATTCAGCAGCGCTGCGGTATAACGCGTGATACAGTATGAGAAAGTAAAAATAAATAGACGATCTGTCCGTAACGTCTTTTCATCACGTCTCGACACGTGCAGCTACATCGAGAACCAGCCGAACCTGGAGAAGATCACAGACGTGGACTTCGTTAACTATCGAGAGCTGAAGAACCTGTGAGTATTTAACGGATCGTGTAAAAATCTCTGCACGTTAGCTGGAAAACATACGTGTTGATTCACCGTAACGTCGGACGGCGGTGTCAGCAGGGTCATTATGTATGTTTTAGTGTATTATTTTCAGATTCAAATAAATAAATAAAGACTCAACATGTAGCTAAGAATGTTTTCTGGTTGTTTGGCCCATCGGGTCATGAAACGATTAGCCTGACTTATGAGATTAGAACTAATCAGGCGTGATGTACGACTTTGTCTAAAGATATGATCATCGACTGGCTGTCGGACCACCCTTCACCCTGTGTGTGTGTGTGTGTGTGTGTGTGGTTTTCCTTCCAGCACAGTTACAGACTGCGGCTTGTTCCTCATCTCCAATAAAGCCTTCCAATCCAACTTAAAGCTGCAATATGTGTGAGTATATATATATATATATTTATATATTTCTCCCGCCATCTCCTCGTTTGTAAGTGTCAGCCATCGCTGGTCGCTGCTTTTTGACAGAACTGCTGATTGTCGTCTTCGGATCAGGTGACAAAACCACAGAAGCGTTATCAGAACCGCTCGGCGCTTAAACGACGGCGCGGAATACGCCGTCCGATCGCAGGAGCTAGGACTCGAGATGCGTCACTGAGGACCGATGACCGAATGAGAAGGGATTTGTAATCAAATTCACACCAAGAAGGATTAAACCAAGGTGTGTTCATGGGGGATTTGTTGAAAATGATCCTTGTAAATTATAACACCTTTAAAAATAATCATAATAATAATAATAATAATAATAATAATAATAATAATAGCAAATCCTGAAGCGTTTTATTTCTCTTATACCGCAGCAATTTTCCAACAGTTACAATTTCCTCTTCATTAAACAACAACACGTCGTACTTTTTAGCCATTTACAGTTACATTTAATGCTGTGGAACGTCCGGAAAACGCCATTTCGACCCAATTTGTCGTCTTTACCTGCACCTGACTGTCCGAAAGCTCCGACACCGGAGACTCCTTCCTTAACAAAAAAAAACATCTCCTTACGGATAAACATATAGATTACGCACGTTTTTAAAAATCCGTTTACAAGGAGCGTCCGCCGTACGAGCCCCTGTGTACGTATGAGCCGTTACTACGGAAACGCTAAGGTATCGGAACGAACGCGTGGATATAAACCGAAACTCATAACGCGGCACGTTTTGACCAATCAGAACGCAGAATTCAGCAGTCGTCGGGTTGTCGTCTAACCCTGCGTTTGCAGAACTGAATTCCTGCGCTCGGATTTGAGAAGACGACACGAGCCCTGTTATTACGTGAAATGAATTCAAAGGACCGGGCAGAACCGGAGAAAGACCGGTCTGAAGAATAAGAGCTGGTTGTTTTCGAGTTCAGAGGTCACGCTGTTGGGGAAACACGTGTAATCGGAGGCGGCTTCGTGTCGGCTGTGACCCTTATCGCCACCATCTTGTAGTCTTTGCCTCGTTGCCTGTGCGACATGCTTGGTGTTGTTGACGGGGGCGATAGCGGTCAAGGAGGAGGCGCTGGCGTGGGATTTGGGGAGCCGGTGGCGAGCATGGAGATGAGGAGGAGGGGGACGAAATCGGATCCGACATCCAGCAGTCACCTTTTACTCGCTCACTTTGGCGTCTTATTGACAGCTGATGCATAATAAATACACTCCACTAAGGGTCCATTATGACTCAATCAATATTTCACAGAGCGATGTGTAGTGGGAGCAGATGTGTCTCTAAGATCAGAGGCGAGGCAGAGAGCGAGAGAGAGAGAGAGAGAGCGAGAGAGAGAGAGATTTGGAATGCTCAAGGCTAAAGAGATGGATAATACAATATATAACATACTAACAGAGCAGGAATACAGTACGTGTTCTGTTTTATTCGTCCGATCTCTCGGAATTCTCGCCACGTTAATAATCGCATCTCAAACCGTCGACAAGTGTGCTTCCTAACAATACTAAGTGGCAGCTGCTATCCCCGCCCCCCTCGTGCCCTCCCCATGGCAATGCAGAGGAATCGAGCCGGTAATAGATAGGCCCTGATGGCTCACCCATCTGACGTGAACTTTTGGCGACGGGGAAAACAAATATTTGAACCCCTGCTGGCCCCCATTAGTCCCGCCACAGAGAATCTGTATCCCTCAAGTGTCCCGCATCCCGAAAGCCGTCACTTGCTGTCATTTTGGCCTTTGTTTTCATCTGACAAGCCTCTGGCCTCCTCGTAGACACAGACTGTGAAGCAAAAGGGATTTTCAACTCATAACTGGCAGCAAGGGTAAATATAAGGCAGCGCTCACGCTTGTTTTCACAGGAAGAGTTATATCATCTATAAATCATTACAGTGGAGCTTTCAAAGTTGAAAAATGTTCAAAAAGAAAAAACGTTTATGAAGCACGCTAGCAAAGAGTTACTATATGGAGGGGAAGTGAGAAAATCAAACATGGAGGACAAAGTGCTGGTTAAAATGGAGTCTTGCTAGTGAGCGAATATTGAACTAATATAACAACATGTCTTGACTTTTTTTTTTATTTCATTTTTTAAAAAATCTTCCTGCCATTTTCATAATTTGGTCGTGGCTAATTCCAACCCACTAGCCAACTTCCTCTGAGACACATGAAGCCAACAGTATCCGCCCGCTTCTCCATGCACGAGCTCACAAAGGTCCATGATTGGCTAGGATCATTGCGATTGACAGGGGAGTGGGAGTATGACCCCGCCCCCACCCCATAGAGAGGTAGCAGACTGATTCTCTTCATTTTCTACGTTACAGTGAAGGCAAACAACCTCCGAACACCGATCTTTACTTCATCTCCATTGCTGATAATAATAACTCTAATCTAGACAGCCAGCTAGAGTTAGTTAGTTAGTTAGTTAGTTAGTTGACACGAGCTAGGACTGGGCGGTGGGAAGAGTGTTACTATGGTTACAGTGTGTAGTTTTTCATATCCGCCCAATAAGCACTCCAAGCAGAAATTTCCGCAGGGACCCTTTACATCCTACGATTCTCGTGGTGTAATAAAGCTAAGCGTCGGTGTAGAAGTTAACATGGGAAGTAGTTACTCAAAAAATTATACGTACGTTCTTGTTTTCGTAGCCTGTTTGGCCTGCTTGGTATCCGCCAAGTCACACTGCTTAATCAGGATGCACGACCACGCTACTGAGAAATCACTCACCTCGATTACTCACCTCTATATTTAATTAGAACTGCGGCGTACCTCTGTCTGACGTCATACCCTGGATTCTCACGACATCCGATGGATCATAGTAATCACAACACCGTCAGTCCATTTGTAAGTTCACCGTGATCAAATAAAATCCGTTTGTCGCCCGGCTATACTCACAACTCGATCGAAGTGTGGGTGTAACCCGACAGCTCGAGGGGCGGAGCTCGAACGGCAAGTCGCAGTAACTCTGTCGAAAGCAAGGTGATTCGAGACACGTGGTGTATTTACAAATTTGCAAATGCCGTCGTGATGGGGAGAAGGATGTACGATGCATGACTTTTGCGGTCAGCGTTGACGTTAGCAGAGGATCGCTCACGCTTAACGCTTTGATGGCTCAAATGTTTTCTGTGGTGTTTTCTCACGCTTTTTCTCGGATCGCACAGGAACCTGGCCTCAAACTCGCTCATGCACATCGGCTGGAAGGTCTTCCACTCGCTTCCTCTGCAGAACCTGTGAGTGCAATCTTAAACTTCATCAAGAGTCCTTCAGTGGTTCTTTGGGTATTTAAGAGTCTAGCAAACCTGAGGAGATTTTGGGAAGGAGAACGTTGTAGGATACTACAGAGCTCCGTTTGTGTTGTGTTTCTTTAGACTCCTCGAGGTGAAGGTGTGGTCTGTACTGTCTTTGTAATGTCTTTTGTTCTGAAGCATTTACGAACACTTGATTAGCCAAAGAACCCGAAAGGAACTCTCTTTCTAACCGTGTATATTTGTATATTTTCTCCATCGATCAATAAATAGAGAATCCTCTTGGAACCTTTCTGATGGCAGGTTCCTGAAAGTGTGACGAATAACACACGTCCATCGTGTTATCCAACATGTATCAAAGCAAGAATAAACCATTCTTTACGTTCTCAGGGTTCTGAGGCATAACCCTCTTACTTGCTCGTGTGGCCTGTACTGGCTTCAGGAGTGGCAGAAGATGAAGCGGGTCGACATCGACAGCCAACAGAGCTGCTGGTACAACGGCAGCAGCGTCCGGCTCAACAGATTCGTGATGGAGAACTGCAGTAAGTGCACGTGTTAGGAGGAAAACCTGGATTTACGTCTTGATTTACGACGTCTCCAACACCAGTCTCCTGTTGTTCAGGTGTCCCTGAGGTGTCCATCAATGCTCCAGTACTCACCATTAAGGAGGGTGGAGATCTGACGTTCGAGTGCCAGGTCAGCGGCGTTCCAGTGCCGAGTATCAGATGGAGGACGGAGGGCCTTAATTCCAGTTTTATTCTGCAGGTACAGTGCAATGTTTCTAGGAAGGTTTACAGTCGTCGATGGCATTTGACATTTTTTCAATCAATAAAAAAAAAGACAACCATTTCCTGTTTGGATTGCTGTTGGATAGAAAGAATCGCACGTCGTGGAACGTTCACGAAACAAGTTAGAGTTCCAGTTCTCACTTACGTTACAGCAGCTATAAAAGTTACAGATTTACCTCCGAGTGTTACAAAGCTCCGACACTGGAGACTCCTTCCAAAAAATCGTTCAATTGTGTTCTATTGTGTTGTTTCGAGGGATGTAATCCAATATGGCGTCTCATGGGGGGGTAAAACGGCAAGCTCTGCACGTGAAGTCATCTCCATACGAACGTTTCCATAATCAATCGCAAAATGTCACATGGGAAGAGTACGCAAGAAATTTGACTCCATAATCAGTGTAAGTTCATGCTATTACTCAGTCTCTTAACTGCCATTATAAGTGTGTGTGTGTGTGTGTAGCGTGGGATCTGGGGCTCCACTTTGGAGCTGGTGCTTCACCTGTTAAATGTGTCGAATGCGGACAACCTGCACAATCTCACCTGTGAGGCGGAGAACGAAGCGGGCCCAGGAGAGGCGATGGTACAGCTCAACATCGAGTGTAAGTTCTATTAAGTCTCTGAACTCTGCACTGCTTGGACAACCAAAACCGAATCTGAATCCGGTTTATTTACCAGCTACATTACAATAGACACCCTTCTAGATGTTTCGCAATCAGGTATTGTCACACCTAGTGGTCAAAAATGGGTACGGCAACAAGCGCTAATAAACAGAGGCCCAACGGGGCTGGAATCACGCTGCCCCGACGTTCAGCGGAGGAGCAGCAGACAGGAACGTTAATGACAGGGTTGCCAGATGTGTAATTTCCCCCCGAACAAATTGCGCCAGTTTACAAAAATACCGCCGGGGTCTTATTCTATAGCAAATAAATGGAATGAAACAAACAAACAAAGGTAAAGCGTAAGAACAAGTAGCGTGTCCATGATGTACACAACCAAGATATATTCAAAATACGGGAAGGGAAAGGGGGATTTAGCGAGTGGGTGATGTCTGTATAATAGAAATGAGTGCGCACCACAGTGACCTTGTTTCCCACATAAAGGCTTTCTGTGTGGAGATGTAGTCAGGCCGGACATTTTGCACTCTGCATGACTGTATGTTCTCTGGATAGTTAAGCGTAATAGCCTGCGGACTTCATTTTGTTTCAGGTTATGCCTATTATTAACGTCGTCCTGCTACACCGTAATCTATAATCATGAGCCTCTGCTGAACACAAGCGTGTGAAACGGAAAGCGTTTTAGGATTTAATCGCAGCTTGTGAATATGTAGATACAAACAGGATGTATGACATGCATCCTTATCGCCGCAACGAACAGAGTTAAGCGTTAATGATAACTTAATAATGTTTACAGTGAAACGGATCGTTATCACCTCCTGTTTGGAAAGAAGGACAAATGTATGACCGTCATGGGAGTGATAATGACTGGCAGGGAAATGGGACGATAACTGTCGTCTGATCTTATTTGTCCTGTGCTAATGGACCTCTCTCACCCAGCCCCCTCACAGTCCAGAAACATAATTGTGAGGATTGATTGGCAGGCACTAAGCACGTTAGCTGCTAATCATGCTAGCCTAATGGGCTGTGTCTCGTTAACAGCCTGGGCTTAATTACTGCCTAACAGCCGGACCGGATTCGACTCGGTAGAATTGTACAACTCCTTTCAGCGCCGTTAGTTCCACCTCTCATCTTTTCCCGGGACTGATGAGGGATATTGTATTATAACTCCTTTAGCTTCAGTGCTCACGCGTGTTCGCGAACGCTGCGAATCCTTTTGCCATACGACACAGCTGGCTGTGTTTCTTCCTTGCAAAGCACTTTTTTAGGAGACAGGGTCACAGGTTAAGAGCAGAGGAACGGGCCGCGAGCGTCAGCATGTTCCTCGCCGATACGAGAAAGATTTCCGGCATCTTACATCCGCTCGGCGTCCAGGTGCTCCTTGCGGTTAGTTTCCCTAAAACAGGCTGAGATTCATTATTCATGACAGGTCAACAGGTTTAGAGTGTAGACGGAGTCTATTGATTGATGGGGAAATTATGACACAGCTTCTGAGAAAGCGTTACCATGCTAGCATTCCCGAATTAGCCTTGTTACGTTTGCGTATCACAGAATTAGCCGGAGATGTGGTTATATTGAATAAATCTACATGGATAAGTCTGTGATAGTACTACGAGGGTTCTAAATCATCCATTTTGAAGCACAAGCTGTCAGTAATGTCGACGTTTAGCTTACAATAAATGAAAAAAAAGCAGGAAATATTTAGTTGACTAATTAAAACGGCTTCTAAATCTTTCTTAATATATTAGTAGGAATTTGGATCCTCTTGTTCACACCAATCTGACCAATCAGAATCCAGAATACAACAGCACCGCCCTATAATTAGCATCAGCACATGAATGAAACTTTTAAATGAATATTTAACAGATATGCAAATATCTCGACTCCACTGCGTTCTAGACATTGAAGCTTTGCCTGTTTTATTATGAAGTAATGATTGAAATGAATGCTTCATTATGAAGGTTTTAACCGTTTATACCTCACTAGTAATGCGAGGTACACGATGTATTTGAAACATCAGACGATGACGATTCGTTATTCGATCATTAATTAAACATGAGCTAGTAAGATACATATTAAAATCGGTTTATTAACCTAGTTTCTTACCTGTACACTTTATTATTAATAAAAACATATCGAACGACTTTTGAACCTCATATAATAGTTACTCACTGTATAAAAGTGTTTATTAATCGGTTTATCGAGCTTACGCCGTGATTATTATTTAATCGATCATTAGTCAATCGTTACGTATTAATCAGTCAACTATTAATCGTATTAATGACTTCGCTGTGAACAGTAAACATACTTGATTGTTGGTACAACATTTAAAATGCAATATATGGATCATTACGTAAGCTTTAGTGAGGTTTAATGAGTAAACTATTGCTTTTAGTTGGTGTTTTAATCCCGCACTATTAATAAAAGACAGGATTGATGTATTTTGAAGCTTATACGACAATTATTCATTCGTTATTCATTAAGCAAATGAGTTATTATTTTGTTTTGTTTTTTTAATGGGTTTTTTTCCCGAACGTTGCGCCTCCGTCTCTCCTCCAGTCCCGGGGAGGATCCTGTTCTTGAACCCGCCGGAGCCGCAGCATCACTGGTGCATCCCCTTCGCCGTGGACGGCAATCCAGCACCGAGCATCAGGTGGCTGTACAACAACATGCCACTGATGGAGACCCTGTACACCTACACGCAGCTCATCCCGGACTCGGACGACGGTTCCGTCCAACACGGCTGCCTCTTCCTCAACAAGCCCACTCACCTCAACAACGGCAACTACACACTCTTCGTGGAGAACACGCTGGGCCGAGCCCAGGCCACGGTCAGCGGCAAGTTCATGGAAAACCCGTTTGACCCCTTCGACCCTGAAGGCATAATCCCTGGTGAGAACATGAGGAGCTTGTTATAGGAGAGAAATGTGCTAAACGCGCTAAAGTCAACGTTTGTCCATGAAAATACTCAAACGCACGATCGTTCACTCTTCTTATAATCTATATAAGCTCATCTATAAATCTGAATCGTTTTCTTAAATTCCCCATTTTTACATTTAAGCAAAGAGAATTTAGTAAAGTCATAATTGATGGGCGGGGCTATGCACCCAGGTAGTGATCTCATTAAATAAAGGCAATCGTATGCAAATTATAATAGCGGATGATGATGATGATGATGATGATGATGACGTGGCTAATCATTGACCGTTAGCCCCGAAGCCTATGCGCTATATCATCCAGATAGCAAACGTAGCTAATATTAGTAACGGAAAAAGATCGATAAAATCACGTAATTGTAACAAAACCATGGTCGTCGCTATGGTAACGTTGTGTTTCGTGCAACGTGGAAAGTGAGATTATTTCGAATATTTTTTTTACAAACGGCGCACTCAGTTTATTATCTTTCTTTTAACCGTCTTTACTACTTGCAAATGTTCAAGCTTCGGCATTTCATACCTTTATTAGACAATCGGCTCTTTTTTTTATGTTCGTGTGCATTCGCGGGTCTGTTTTGAAGGGAAAAAGTAAGCCTTTTGTTTTCTTAATGAACTGAAATTACAGTAATCAAAGCAGACCTAATCAGTTAAAGCACTTACCCTTGAGAACGGTACCTGAGAATGTGAAAATGGCATTTTAACCCTTTCGGATTAGAGCATAATTTTATATATATATTTAAAACTCAAAGGATAATCATCTCTCTCTCTCTCTCTCTCTCTCTCTCTCTCTCTCTCTCTCTGACACATGCCAGTGCTAACCAGTGACCCAAGTAAGTCCTCTAAAATCCACTTTCCTAATTCTACTCCATTACGTTTGACTCCTTTGTGTTAGATAATAGATCCCCATTCGCACTCGGTAACGTCTCTTTCAGCAGCGCCTACCAACCAGTCGAGCGATGGCGTGACGGAGAACCTGGAAAACCGGCTGTTCGGGGTAAGAACGTGACGGATACGGGTTCTGGCGGACGGTTGAACGCGTCCGTCGTGGTAGAACTCATCGCCGCGTTGTGTTTGTGCCTTTGCAGGTGTCTGTCGCTGTGGGTCTCGCTGTATTCGCTTGCAAGTTCCTGATCATAATGGTGTTGGTGATCAATAAGTGCGGGCAACACTCCAAGTTCGGCATCCATCGTAAGTCTGGGGGTCCAGTGTAAAAAAATCCCATCGTTATTAGTGAATAAATGGCACACACATACGTCACACTACCTCTGTGTTGTACTGTTAGAGGAAAATAATCAACAGCAGCGCGGTGTGACGACGCAGGCTTACTGCGAGCACGTTCGAGTCGATTATTTTCTCATAACAGGGCACCCCGATGCGTTTTGTTCCTCGTACACCACAGCAACTTGCCAACAACTACGGCCCTGGGTCGATTAAATGAAGGCGTGTTGTACCGTTAACCCGTTTATAGTCCATGCGGGATGTTGTAAAAGCCATCACAGCTTTACTTCTGACTCATACAATGCGCTTAAACTGGAGACTCCTTCCATAAACATGACATAAAGTGTCTCCACGCAGAACACTCCACCGTATCGATATGAACGACCGCACGTGTTTACGTTCAGGACGTTACGACAGAAACGATCAGGGCTTGCTGTGCGAGAAAACGAATCGACGAGCCAGAACGTAACACACGGCGACGGCATGTAGAGATCAATCGGGAACACACCATCCCGGGGTCTAAAACGCTTTCTTTTCTCTTCTTTTCCTGATCCCGTGTTTGTGTTAACAGGCTCGTCTGTTCTAGGGAAGGAAGACGACTTGGCCGTCTCGCTTCGCTTCATGAACTTCGGCACGAGTCCTCCTTCCTCGGACGAAGGCATGCTGGACCCCGGGCTCTCCAGCTTTGTGGAGAACCCGCAGTACTTCTGCGGCATCATCAAAGACAAGGACATGTGTAAGTGGATGCGTTTCCTCTAGCGCGTTTCTGCTTTTCTTGCTTCTGAGAAACGTGACGTGAGGAGTGAATCGTTGCAGGTGTGCAGCACATTAAGAGGCAGGACATCATGCTGAAGTGGGAGCTGGGCGAAGGAGCTTTCGGGAAGGTTTATTTAGCCGAGTGTGCTAACCTCTGTCCCGACACCGACAAGATGCTGGTGGCCATAAAGGTACGACGACTCAGTGCAGACGCCGTTTCCAAAAAAATTAAAAATCTTGCACCGACACACCGTCTCTGACGCTCAGTACGAGGAGACGCAAGTACGCATCCATGGGTCATACGACCGAGAGCAAACGTTAATACAACCCACCCCCCCGCCCCACCCCACTCCTCAGATGTGTTGCAGAATGAAGAAATGTCAAAAATTTATATATATATACACGAATACGCTGCTATAAATAAAATGTATTCTTCAGTTCTCTCTACCAAGAGGGCGTACAAACTAAATATCATATCATGTTTTATATGTGGAATAAACACTTGCTATCTGGTGTAGTACTACAGTCGTACTCATGCAAGACTTCACAAGCATACACGAACATGACAGGAACTATACAGTTGAGTGCAAAAGTTTGTACCCCCCATTCTCTCTCTGTGAGTATATATATATATATATATATATATATATATATATATATATATATATATATATATATATAACGGAGAGAGAGAGAGTGCTTTAATGTTTTGCTATCAAAATAATGTTAAAACATCACAGCAGCAGAGTCTCAGTCAGCGGTTCTCTTTATACGCAAGCTCAAAAGTTTGCATCCCCTTTCACAATAAATCATGATAAATCATGGGAGATTCCTGCGAGCGCTCGGGTTAACAGTGAAAGGGATCAAACAGTATCGAATAATGGTCATTTTATAAAAGTGGATTTAAAAAGATATCAAAGGACAGTGAAAACGATCGTTTGGAGATGGAAGAAGACGCGAAGACATGGGAAGAGAGTGAAAGAAATTCTTATTATACACGTTCGGACTGCCGTTGCGACTTGCACTGAGAGTAGAAACCCTCTCATTTTAATGTCTTGTCGTTCATTCGTTCGTTTAGGAAGGGTGTGCAAACTTTTGCTCTCAACCGATAATCCAGGAATAGTTGGTCAGATATCCGTGACCATATCGGCAAGGCAGGTTCCTGACTGTTTTTCTCGTGTAGACGCTGAAGGACGCTAACGAGTCGACTCGGCAGGACTTCCAGCGCGAGGCCGAGCTCCTGACCGTGCTCCAGCATGAGCACATCGTCCGCTTCTACGGAGTGTGCACTGACGGAGAACCTCTCGCCATGGTGTTCGAGTACATGCGGCACGGCGACCTAAACCGCTTCCTCAGGTCAGTGGCGCGAGGCTCGGCGTCAAAATGTGACCGCGAAAAGACCTGCGGCCGTCAGATCCCACTACTTCACCACGAAAACCGAACTGACCAAGCTAATAATCTAAACGTAGCTAGCGTATATCCCTTTAATCCTCACAAAATGATGCGGTTTCTTCTAATGCATAAGGTCATACGGTTTAAGCGTTCATGAAAGATGGTCCTATTACTTTTCCCTCCGGCTGATCTTGACAGACAGCGCGCGATGTTCTTCGGCGAATTTCACCGACCTTCCGCGTAAAAAAAAAACACCCCTGAATAGCTGCCAGCCGTATAGAATATAAAACCATTAGCGAGTACTCTAATAGATCTTAAGTACGGCAAGTGGTTAGTTAAAGGAGACAAAGCCTCCATCAAGGAACATGTCGAAAGTACTTTTTAGGACGGTCTATTAAAATATATTTGGACCTGTCACAATCACAAAGGAATCACGGTAATGGTGCAATTTTCCCAGCTCACAGAATCGAAAAAAAAAAAAAAAAAAAAGTTACCGTCAATCTTAGACCTAATCTTTAACTTTATCTGCATGTACAAGTGGGTTCATCCCATCCAGATTTCAGCACTCAGTCTCGAAAGCTTCCGTACGAGTTGGTTCATCCCAATTTCAAAGAGTTCCTGGCCCCCTAAAGACGTCGGCACCAAGCGCCACGGCTACGCATAGAGGAGCACTGTACGCTCCGTCCGAGCTGCATTCATCTCTCAAACATGATGAAAAGCGTGAGTCTGGTGGACGCTGGTGGGAAATGAAGAGACCATATGTCCAGCACAGAGGAGTCTCATTGCACTCAATGTCCAGTGCGCAAAGATCTAGTCTGCCAGGTGGTCCTGAGGCCAGATTGGGAGTGGGGGGGACACATGCTGTTGAGGAGGTGGAAATCTCATTTGGAGTAGACAGTCCATGGATGGAGTCTCCAGGCTGTGCAACAGCTGCTATTCTCCTGCCACCTGCCTTATAAACGAATAGTAATGGCATTGGGGGACCTCTGAAGAACAAGGGAAAGGCCAGCAAGTGACAGCATGGATAGGGAATAATAGTAGGATGGATGGAGATACTGCGGAAAGGGGCGGGGTGGGGGTGGGGTGGGGTGGGGGGGCTTTTTTCAGTCTGCTCAGCAACTCTATAACATTAACGAGTTAGGGAAAGTCAGAATGGGGTTCGGTAGGAGGTTCCCCATCGTGATGGATTCTAAAATATGAAAAGTCTATCAGAAGGCGCACGCTCGGTCAGGATTGTGATGAATCTGCTCGTCGAGGAGTAGCTTTACTGTGCCGTTACGTTTTGTATGCTTCAATCCGCCAAATTTAAGACCGTAATGCAAGAATACTTACTTTTAAATGAGGTTACCGTTCAGTTCTGTATCTGGCATGAAGCAACGCTGATTCCAGCAGGAGGTCATTCGGCCAACGCTCGTATCTAAAGCCACGTCCTGTGGTAAATTGCCATGTCGCTTGAGCAGATCTGCAGAAATAAACGCCATGCATCTGGAAGGTGCAATACCAGTATAAATACTGGGGGGCGGTATAGCACCGTGTGGCACGCTATCTGCAACTGAGCAAACAAACTAGCACTGGGTCTCAATTTTTAAAAAAAAAAAACTTCGCATGTAGTCTTCAAACCTACTGAAAGGTCAGTCTGAAACATTTTAAACTCGAAAACATGATGGACAGGGAGGTTTCGTCTCTGACGTGAAATCAAGTGGATGTTCCTTTTGATCCCCCGAATATACGTAAAGTACGCAGGTGAGTGTGTGAACAACGGCATGCGTGAAATATAAAATAGGCAGTACAACTAAGACAGGATACAACTGAGCAGTGGAACGTTAAGAGTCTTGCCCAACCACAACGTTGGTGGTGCTGGGATTTGAACTCACAGCCTTCTGATCATTCGCCCAAAACCTGACCCCCTAAGCGTCAGAGCACTTCCTGTTATTCCAAAAATCACTGATTCAGTGCAACCCTTGGAGTTAAGACATACCAAGAACATTGGATATCATTAATATTATCTGTGGATCGTCTATTAAGAACCTCCAATGGATCGCACATGCTGATCTTCATCTTCTTCACGCAGGGCTCATGGTCCGGATGCTCGGATCCTGGACGAGGTGAAGATGCCACCGATGGGTCAGCTGACCCTGCTGCAGATGCTCCAGATAGCAGCCCAGATCGCCTCTGGTATGGTATACCTGGCCTCACTCCACTTCGTGCACAGAGACCTGGCAACCAGAAACTGCCTGGTCGGTGAAGGTCTCGTGGTGAAGATCGGCGACTTCGGCATGTCCAGAGACATCTACAGCACTGATTACTACAGGGTCGGTTCCCGTTCCCGTTCCCGTTCATCTCTGCTGTTTGTTTATTAGATGAAATTGCTTGCCTTGTCTCTACTTCAGAGTTCCTCAAAGGTTCCTCAGGTGTTTTGTTTATATATTATTCATGGTCTCTCATTACTCATGTCTCAGGTTGGTGGAAGAACCATGCTACCTATTCGTTGGATGCCTCCTGAGAGTATCATGTACAGAAAGTTCACCACAGAGAGTGACATCTGGAGTTTTGGGGTGGTTCTGTGGGAGATCTTCACCTACGGAAAACAGCCGTGGTATCAGCTGTCCAACAGCGAGGTACACCATGGAAACATACAGAAGGGTCTAGAACTCTGGGGAAAACCTGTATATTTTCCTGTATATTATTGCATTATTATAATGTATTCATTCTTTAGTTATTCTTTCTAGGGGAGATGTGAGTAAAAATGAATTGCAGGGTGCCAATAATAATAATCATAAGATTTATAAAAAAATTTTTGTTTAAAAAAACAACACGCTTACTCATCTTTAAGCGCAAAACTACTATAGACACATATGTGCTTCTTTTTTAATAAGGGTGCCAATATTTTATCTGTACATCAGTCTTTAACCCTTCTCTCCGGCTTGATTTCTTCTCAAATCGACCCGAAATGTGATTGTAATGACACCTTTTAACCTTTGCGCCGCTTTCCTACGCCTCCTAAGTGCCAGGTAGAGATACGAACGAAAAATAAAAACGATACGCAGTCGCGAAAATATAATCGCTAAATAACTAGCGCGAGGTGGATTATTGACGTTTTCGAAGCGGAGATTGTCACGATGGGAACGCACGGGTGTGTAAACACGCCGTGGTCGAGGGGAATCGAGGGACGCCTTTGAACACTCGTGGTGGAGGAAACGTTGCGTATTAGGCTGGAATGCTTCGCGTGGAACTGCGTTTTTTGTTGTTTTTTTTTTAACAGGAAAGAACAACAGGGATGTGAGGTACAAACACAAGCCCTCGAACGTGATCAGTCGGCGCTCTTATGGACTCAGAAACAGAACAATCGATGGATTTATCGGTATTATGAACAGTCCAGACCTCTCAGATTAAAGACCGAGAAGTGGACTGTACGTGCGACCGCAACTGCAGCATTACGGGAGAGAAGCCTCTCTTCTTTCAAGATCAGGGTGGATCGCTTTTCCCGTTTGCTCGATTTTTATCCGATTAGACCAGATCTTCACCCTGGGCCGACGTCGCCTAACCTCGTTAACCTAATCCTCGCCGGCTCATAACGGACAGGGGTAATTATAGGGAGTGTAATTGGAAGGGTCGTAGATAGAACGCCCGTGACTTTCCATGCAGAATTTCAGAAGGGTCAATGCGAATCTTTGTTAATTCATCCGAGTGATTGATAGGCCGTTTGGGCATGATGTAGTGGACTGCTGATGGAAGACTACTACACCATTCAATTACTCAGGACACAACGCCTACGGGGTGGGTGGGAAGGACGTTCGCTCGAAAATCACCAGCTCTGGAACTTTCCACCGTGACACTGATCAACGCAGGAATGACGCCTGAGGAACTCTCGCCTTAGACGACACGACGCGCAGACCCGCGTTTGCCCGAACTCGTATTAAAAGCCGAGTTTTATTTCCGACACCGCGAGAAAAATAAAAAATAACGAGCGAAAATATATTAGACTCGGATGGATCTACTATTCCCTGTTATGAAGATCCCAATAAACTAAATATAAGACTATTAAACCTATTTCAAGCTTGACATAGCCTGGTTGCCAGATAATTTTGCTCATTTTAAGTATTTGTTTATTTTTTAGAAAGAAGCAAAATGATCTGCTGCTAGAAAAAAAAAAAATCTAACTAAATTAGTAAAAGTGTAAAGAAATAGGATCAATCACGTTATATTTGTTTTTATTGTAATGTTTTAATAGGAAATAAATTTCGTTTAAGTTTAGTAGTGTACTTATGTACTGTTCAACATACATGGCCAACGCTCGAAGAGAAAAAAAAAAACACCTTAGCGAGCGACGAGGTATTAAATATAGTCCGATTTATACAGTGTTTACTGTTAAAAGATCACAGTTACCAAATATACGATTATTAAATGTATTTCTTATTAAGACTTACTAATATGTTCCTAATTTCAAGTTTAAAACTTTCTCATTCTCGTAGCTAATAGTTTTGCTTCTTTCTAGAAATGAACGCTTCAGATTTGCCGGCGGGTCAAGACTATTTCAAGCTTGAAATCGGTAAAAATTGACAGAAATAGGTTTAATAATCTTATATTTTCTTTGTTGTAATCTTATACTAAGAAATATTAGATGGTTTCTGATTATATTCATCATATTTTTGCCAATATGTAAACATTTTTTTTTAATATATTTTTGCATCGAATCGTTTCTGTAACGCTTTCCTTTGACTTTTGGAAAGTGTGCACTCTACTCCTTGGGAACGTCATAAAGATGTTTTACTTAGAACCCTCTCTGAGAACCTTAGAACCTTTAAGGCTTTCCCCAAAAAGACAAACTGAAGCACAATTATACTGGAAAAAAGTGACTAAATTCTACCGTTCTTTATCGCTGCGTCGGAACCATTGTAACGCGTCTTACCGACGGACCCGGGACTTATATCCGTAACCGCACCTCGTCCCCGAAAGTAGGAGGAGTTACTCTGGGGGTCATCGAGCATGAATAGTAAAACGACGAAACAATTGTGAAACCCTTTCACTCGATGTTAAATGGCTGAATATGCCGACGTGAAAGTAAACCGGGGCAGACGTTCACTCGACGGCTGGACGCACGGCCAAAAACGCATCCGAGGGCGCCAATACTTTAACCTGTAGTGAACGTACAGAGGAGTTTGAGTGCAAACATTACCTCAAGTGAGAGTGTCATGAATTTACTGTGGCTGGATCTGAAATGTCTCTCTGTATTATACGTAAGGGTGCTAGGTGGGGCGTTTATTATTTTATGTCCTACGTAGCGAGCGGACAGCGTGAATGGGAAGCCATGTTGGATTTGGATTAGAAAAATGGTGGATTGTGGGAATAAGTGTAAGATTAAGAAGCTACGCTGCGATAAGGAAATAAATAAAAACTGAATCAAACATTAAATGTCGAGGAGACCCTGAATGTAGACTGAAGGTTTGCGTCGTGTGCAGGCGATCGAGTGCATCACGCAGGGCCGGGAGTTGGAGCGGCCGCGGACGTGTCCTAAAGAGGTCCACCAGCTCATGCAGGGGTGCTGGCAGAGAGAACCGCAACAACGTCTCGTCATCAAGGAAGTCTACAACCGCCTCGTAGCCCTGGTCAAGAACCCTCCGGTCTACCTGGACATCCTGGAGTGAAACGGATCTGCGAAGGGACGGCCGGAGGTTCGGGTCAAAGGGACAAATTTGCGCTGAGAAAGAGAGACAAGGGGACGGAAGAAGATCCAGGAGTCCCTCGTTCCGTGTTCGGTCCAACTGAGCGTCCATCAGGACTTTTGGGAAGGACAACGTTGGCGAGAACATTTCATATCTCCATTATAACTCCTCCCACTTTTAATAAATCAGGAAATTGAATCGAGTCAAACCGAGCCTGTCGCTGACGCTAGCGGGAGAAGGTCGGATTTATTTTAACGCCAGCGACAGGAACGTAATCGCCCCTGTATGTCATCTCTGTCTTTTTTTTTTGTTGTCGTTGTGTGTTTTATAAGTACGCAGTGTCGTGCCAAGTCGATTGCGTCAGAATGTTCACATGCCCCTTGTCTTGCAGTCGTGAATAATCTCTGTATTCTATAGAAACGTGTTATGAGTGCACTGAAATCGCATGTACTGGACTTTCCTTATTCTTAAACAGCACCACACCTCCCCCGACCCATTTCTAATCACGTCCATTTTATTCCATTTACAGCATTCACAGCTACACACACACACGCATACACACGCATACACACGCATACACACGCATACACACGCATACACACACACACACACAGTTACACACGCATACACACACATACACACACATACACACACACATACACACACACATACACACACACATACACACACACATACACACACACATACACACACACATACACACACACATACACACATACACACACATACACACACACATACACACACACATACACACACACATACACACACACATACACACACATACACACACACACACACACACAGTTACACACACACACAGTTACACACACACAGTTACACACACACAGTTACACACACACACACACAGTTACACACACACACACACACACGCACACAGACACACGCACACAGACACACGCACACAGACACACGCACACAGTTACACGCACACACACACACACACAGTTACACACACACACACACACACACAGTTACACACACACACACACACACACACAGTTACACACACACACAGTTACACACACACAGTTACACACACAGTTACACACACACACACACACACGCACACAGACACACGCACACAGACACACGCACACAGACACACGCACACAGTTACACGCACACACACACACACAGTTACACACACACACACACACAGTTACACACACACACACACACAGTTACACACACACACACACACACACACACGCACACAGACACACGCACACAGACACACGCACACAGACACACGCACACAGTTACACGCACACACACACACACACAGTTACACACACACACACACACACACAGTTACACACACACATACACACATACACACAGTTACACACACACAGTTACACATACACACACAGTTACACACACACACGTACACATACACAGTTACACACACATACACACAGTTACACACACACACACACACACACACACACAGAATGATGTGGATGGTGTAAAAAGTTGAATGTCTGTTCTACAGTTTGTACGTTGACTTTTTTCCTCTGCATTTATTTTCCTTCGTAAGTTAATCTCCTCCTGTGTGGTTAATCGGCTCCACTGAAACTCTGTATATAGAACGCTAACCGTGTCACGATGCTAATCCGGCGGAAACGGACAATAAACTGACAAACAGGCTTGAAGAAGAGCGTAAAGAGCGCCGCTGGTCTTCTACACAGAACTGACAGCACTGATGCTAACCGGCCGCTTGGCAAAAGCAGACCGTCACTCACCGCAGCATCGTGAGCCCTTCTTCAGCCGCGTTAACCGCAGCCTGCGGCGCTCGTGTCGACGGAAAGAGGAGGGAAACGGTTCACGGATCGGGAGCGCGTCCGTTTCGGCGCCGGCGTTTCTCATTATTACACAAATAAATATTACAGTTCGAATAAAGCTGTTGGTGCCGGCGCATGCTGAACGGGGCATCATATTCAACTCCAATCCCAATGAAGCATCTTCTTCCACTAAAACACACACACACACACACACACACACACACACACACACACACACACACACACAGAGGACACTCACTAAATGCTAATTAAAAGCAGTCAGCTGATGATGTTTGTGCTTTTCCAGCTCACTAAAGAGCTCGTTAAGTCTCTTAATAAAAGTAAAGAGCGAACCAAAAACCTGACAAAAATCTGACAAAACTCTATTTTTATATTATTTTATAACATTTATAAACATTTATGCTCTTTTAAAAAAAAAAAAAAAAAAAAAAAAAAAATCATAAAACTGCTAAAACTGTTCCTACAATCCCGCTCCTATTTCAGCTTCAGTCTCAAGCTCCATGGTCAGTTTCTTCTTTTTAAACGCTTGACGTTGAGTGCAAAAGTTTGTGCACCCTTAGGACAAAATAAAGACAAGGACATTTTCATTATTGCAACAAGACATTTAGTGTTTCAGTGTTCATAGATTTAAAAAAAAAGAAAAGAAAAAGAAAGTGTATCATCAGTAAAGTTAAAGAAACGGTGCGATTGTGTATCTTAAGATATTAATCGTTTAAGAAATTTAAAAAAAAACAACCAGAAACGTGATATCATTCAACAATCTTTGTAAATGTCAGAAATATTCTCCGAGATGTTTTCACCTTTAGAACTGGACCCAAGCCGTCGTCTTGTCGAAGCCACAATTTATTACTGTTTTGAATTTATTTATTTATTTATTTATTTATTAGCATCTTTGGAATAGTTCATTTTATTACATTTTCTTGAAAATGTTCATTTGTGTCATTTTAAAAGTATTTAGCTCCAGAGATCAATCCCTTTTTGTTTGTTTTTTCAGTCAGAAATCAGATTATTTAAATTCTGTAAGTTGTGAGGTCGGACCTCCGTGGATCGGACTCGTTTGTCCAGAACATCGAACAGACGGCGATCGGACTGAGGTCTGGGGAACTCGGAGGCCGAGTCGAGACCTTGAACTCTTTATGTTCCTCAGACGGTTCCTGAACAGTTTCTGCTGCTGGAGGAGGACACTGATGTTAGGGGATCTGTTCCCATGAAGGGGTGTAGTCGGGCTGTAACAGTGTTTAGGAAGGTGGAGCGTGTCAGAGGAACATCTACAGGAACTCCAGGGTGAAAGGTTTCCCAGCGGAACACTGCTCAGAGCAGCTCACTGCCATGCGTCGTGGGTTCTGACTCCTCAGCGCCAGCAGGAGCGCTCTCAGTGGTTTGTGCTTCAGCTCTCCGGTGGAATCGGACCAGACGGGCTCGTCTTCAATCCTTACGCACCTCAATGACGTCTGGGGCCCACGTCCCGGTCACCGCTTGTCCGTCCTTGGACCTGTCAATCAATCCATCCATCTACCTATCGATCTATCCATCCATCTATCTATCTATCAAACTATCCATCCATCCATCTACCTATCGATCTATCCATCCATCAATCTATCCATCCATCAATCTATCAATCTATCCATCCATCCATCTACCTATCCATCCATCCATCCATCCATCAATCAATCAATCTATCAATCTATCCATCCATCCATCTACCTACCTATCCATCCATCCATCCATCCATCAATCTATCAATCTATCCATCCATCCATCTACCTATCCATCCATCCATCCATCTACCTATCGATCTATCCATCTATCCATCTACCTATCCATCCATCCATCCATCCATCCATCCACCTATCGATCTATCCATCCATCAATCTTTCGAATTTTAATCGCACACTAAATGAACCGTCGCACACGGGGACAGTCTGCGCTCCAGCGAATCGAACGCTGAAGCAATGACACAAGGAAAAACGAACGATAATCGGCGTCATCATTTTTTAACCATCTTCCATCGCTCCACACTTTTTAAAATAAAAACTTATTCATGGAGCTGAGATTTATTTATTTTATTTATTTATTTATTTAAAAAAAAAAAAAAAAAAAAAAAAAAAAAAAAAAGGTGTCCGGTCCACTCACGCCCCCTCCTGACCACACGCCGATCTCATTTCCGAAATCTGCCCACGTCAGAAATAACGCTTTCGCCTCTTCGATCGGGACGAAGGAGGAAGCGGCGTTTAGATGCGAGCGCGTCACGCTCGTACCCTCACGTGGTTACAGAACTCAACACGTTCCTATTCCCTGAACGGGAAAGGAGAAACACGACCGCACAGTGATCGGTGCATTTTATTATTTTTTTTAAAATAAAAAGCACGGACAATCACACACACACACACACACACACACACACACACACACACACACACACACACAAGTTGTAAAAAATAGTTTATTGTCGAGTGTAAAAAGGGAGAATTAATCAATCAGTGCTCGAGCAAAGTGCCGTGTTATCGTAATCAACACACTGACATTATTCTGCGGTGAGAATGATAGGAATCTGATCTCATCTAATCTAAACTCCATTTAATAAAAAAAGAATCAGAAAAGAAAACAGTTTGGAAATAAAAACCTGCCTTTTTCCCCTTTAACCTTCCTGCTGTCCAACTACAAGGTCTTAAACATGTGCCCGGTCCAGAGAAGTCCATTTCCGTATGAAATAAATATCCTGACATCTTATCGAACGTATCGAAGGCAGACGTTGACGTTTTTCGACGTACACGCGGCGACCTAAAGTCTCGAAACATGACTACACCGCAACACGGGAATCCCCTACAGCACCGCCCCCGCCTGGCCCTGACCCCGCCCCTCAGCAGAAACCCCATCAAACAGAACCACAAACGTGTACGTGCAAACGTGTTTAAATCGACTTTTCGGATCAATTGGGTGGAACGACGCGAAGCATTTCAGATTCACAACCGAGTCATTTCCTGACTGCTGAAATAACGAAAAAAACAATCCAAGAAGAAAGAAAAGAAAAGAAAAGAAAAGAAAAGAAAAGAAAAGAAAAAAAACCTGAATATGTGCTTGCTTGAGTTTTTGGATGTAACAATGAATAATTTAATTTGAATGAATAATATATATTAAATGTTTCATATATAAAATCATGTCGCTTCGTAAGACAATAAAAGAAAAACAATCAAATCGGATGATAATATGAAAGATAAGATATAATAAACTATAAATCGATAAGAAACAAGATCGCTCCTGAATAAAATCAAATCCTAAAATCATAAAAAATAAAAGTAAAAAAACAAGCTAATGAACAGATATAAACGTGAATACTTCATGTCATGAAGAGAATTTGAAACGCGCTGTGCGGCGGAGAAATTCCGTCGCATTTGAACGCTGTACCATCGATTATTTTTTCATGTTTCAGATATAAATCAAATTTAAACACAAATATCACTGCGAAGGATTTCTGCTGTACTGTAGATCCAAAACAAACAAACAAACAAACAAACAAACAAACAAACAAACAAACCCGACCCCATACATAACCATCTCAGCACTTACTATTGCATTCCTTCATGATCCCAGAATCCCTTTCCAACTCGTAGCGAAGCCTGCCGCTCGCTGGACCGGGTTAGAACAGCACACGTGTACAGCGTTAACGAGCGCTAACGGACTTAATCGCGGACACTAACGAAATGCGAGCGTTCTGGAAACCCTTCAGGGTCACAGGAGCGTACCTGGAAGGCGTTTGACTTTAGAAACGTTCTGTATAATGACGCTTCGATCCCGATGAGGACGCAGAAGCTGCTAACGCGAACGAAGCGGAATGTTGTCGTGGTGACGTGCCCGAAACTGAGGATGAGGGCAGAGCTACAACACGCTTCAGGACTGGACTAGCATTACTCTTATTGTTTGTTTGTTTGATTATTATTTGAGCTTTATTGAAAATGTTACCAAAAAATCTGGATATGCGCAGTGAGGTGCCATGACTTTCGAGCGCCATTACACGGTTGTGATGTCATGTCATTTGAAGGCGATCGCCTTCAAACAAACAAAACAAAACAAAACCCTCACTCAAAATGGCGGCTGAATTACATAAGCCCCGCCCCTTCAGTAAAAACATCCGATCGTCCAATTTGTCGGGTAAGAGGTTAGCGTAAAAACGCCGAGAAATCCGATCCGATTCATTTACGCCACTTGAATCGGATTTTAACAGCCACACTTCGGAAACCGGTGTCTGGTGTCCTCTGATGCGTTTCAGGTTTGTTCGTGTAGATATGATCGCCGAACGGTCTTCTCCTACGACTGGAAGCAAAAAAAATTCACCCGTAAGCGTCAACAAGATGGCCGCAACGAGATTTACGAGGATTTCCGCGTCGCTCTAACGTAAACGCGCGCAGACGTGTCGCTATATAGAATCTTTTCTGAATACGAATCAGTGCTCTTACTCGACAGTAGCATGAAAAAGGCTTTCACTCGGATTAGCTGGTTTGATTATAGAACACTCGAATAGATTCCTAGATAATAAATATTTACACTGTAATCGGAACTCTATAAACTGTAAAAAAATAATAATAATAATAACAACGAAAAAAAAATGCATAAATTAGTGACATCGTAATATCTTGTACATAAAAATCCCAAGAAGGCACTTGTGTTAAAACGCAACGTAGAAAATTCAGTATTCGCTTCATTTAAGCCCCGCCCCTTTCTGAAGTGGCTTTCTTAAAGAAAAAACAAACAAACATATATAAGATATACATCTCTATATATCTATATATATTTAGCTTGTTTCATACCACACAGAAATCTCTCACAGAAAGGTTGTGTAATCAGGGTCATCAGCTGAAACACAGAAGTACAGAAGGATAAAGGACTGAAGCGAACTGTAAAGTAGATCAAAGATGTAAGTGCTAAACTGTCTGGGAACAGTTTAAAATAGCGATGCACCGACCCGAAAATTCACAAATTCACGGCTCATTTTTCAGTCATTGGTTTTCTCGTACCGATTCGTAAATAATTGTATTAAATGAAGCTTTTTTATAAACGCTCAGATGTAAAACTTTAAGGCCGGGCGATATTACAGTATAATATCCTGAGAAATGAAAATACGCTTCTCTGAGATATCACAGATATCGTCTTACTTTTTTTTTTTTATATATATATATATATATATATAAATAATTTTTTTTATTAAAAATATATCGATGTTAAAATTTCGTATTCAAACTGCAAATCTTTCCCATCTTTTGAGTTTTAAGTAGATATAAACCTTCAATAAATATAGGAGAATAAATCTGCGAAACCGCCGCTGGTCATATCGGACAGGCCGATCATTTATTGGAAGAGATCTGGGTCAGCGGGGGAAGTCTGGATCCCGGGCGTGGCCGTCTTTACGTACTTCCTGTACAGGAAATTTGAGCCATTAACAACGTTTAAAAATTTTTTTTTTAAAAACGCACAAAGACTCCCTGTGATTATGATGCATGTGAAGTCCATAAGATGATTTTATTTTATTTTTTTCTGATTTTGAACGATCGCGTTTTTAAGAAGTGGCGTTAATTTTTGAATAGAAATCTAGAAGAAAAACCATTTTGGAAACTTTTTTGTATTTTGTCGAGTTAGAAACATGGACAGAAGCCAAACCCCGCCCCCAAAACGCAAAATCAGACTAAACAGTAATAAACGGCGAATCATAAACCGTACACTGCACGTGCGTTATCCACCGGTGTGCGTCTGAAACGACAACAACCTCCCCAAAGCCCAGTTTATTATTATTATTATTATTTATTTTGGGCGGGGCTTTAAGGTGATTAAAAATAAACTAATTGTGGAAGACTCCTCCACATCTCGCGACACTGAACAGCTCACTAGTGCACGGATAGATTAAATCTGTTTTAAATCATATTAACATTTTTACCTTTGAAGCAATCTGTAACTCGTTCATCGTTGTGTGCGTTTGACTCCATCGTAAAAAAAAAACGGAAACAATTTTTTTCCAGTCAATATTTTTGCCTTTTTTAATTTTTTTTTTTTTTTTACTTTTTTAAACAAATGATTTGACTATTTTTAATTTGTTTTTAAATTTATATATATAAAAAAAAAATGATAATTGATTATTCAGATGATTTTATCATCGAAATTAATCATAAATAATTAAAAGTATTTTTTTTCCTTCAGAATTTTTTGTTACCTTCAGAGACAAAAACCTGGTTTCGCAATTTGAGCTTCTCCGCCGTATTATTATAAAATTGAATTAAAACGAAGCGTGAATAATTCAAATAAAACATTGGTGGGGTTTTTAAAAAATAAGAAATAAAAAAGAATTGTTAAAAAAACAATCGGGGGCTGAATTATTTGAACTGAAAGGAAATTTCGGTGCATCTCTATTATTATTATTATTATTATTATTATTATTATTATTATTATTATTATTATTGTCGTCGTCGTCCCTGGGCCAGCGCGTCAGAGGTTCAGAGCTTATTTTTCTGAAGTGCTTGAGCGTTTTACTCGTCTTTCGCGGCAGCGCTCGGATGCAGCGCGCGGTTTGTAGCGACTCCTTTCTCGGAGCCGAGGTTCGGGGCGCGCAGCAGACTGGCGCTGAACAGGGCGATGATGCCCAGGTTGAGAAGGACGCCGAGTGCCAGCGCTCCCAGCGTTCCCAGGAAGGACGGCGCGGCCGAGTGAGCGGCGAGCGAGCTCCGGCGTGACGTCATATCCGCTACGATGGCCTCCATCTGGAAGTGCGTGCCGACCACCGCGCAGATGTGGAACAGCTGGTGACTGTGGCCTGGGAGACAGGATACATTCGGATATGAAATGAGATCCAAGATGAACTACTATCAGAGCTGCTCTTACAGAAACTTAATCCTGACCAATCACAATCCAGAATTCAACAGCAGTGTGTTTTTCCAAAGACAGACAGCTCTAAGCTCAGGAACGAAATGCTTTGGGTGACATCATCAGTAGCGTTAAACACTAACACTCTTTCCGATCCGTACCGATGTAGTCGAATCGTCCCGGCGCGAGTCTCTCGGGCAGGTGAGAAGCGAACAGGAAGCAGGTGAGGAAAGCAAACAGCAGGTGATAGCAGTGACTGGACAGAGCGTCCGTGTGAGAGCAGCTTCCACAAAAACACAGCAAGAGCTACGACAAAACATCACATCGTCACTTAACGCAGGAAGAGGAGAAAAAAAACAACAACTCAAAGACACACCATTTCCCAGCATGCACGTTCACAACGCTTTCGGAAATCACTCACTCTGTAGAAAAGCGGGATGTTGTCGAACATGAAGGGAATGACGAACGCTCCGGTCCGTAAGATTTTACTCCGGTGTGGGAACTGCAGTTCTAAAAATCTGGGGAAAAAGAAAGAAAAACGACCCAGGAAGCGCGGATTTATAAAGAATTACCACCGTCTTTCTAATCCCATTCCTCTCTCTCCGTCTCTCTCCGTCTCTCTCTCTCTCTCTCTCTCTAACTCTTTCATTCTCTCTCTCCGTCTCTCTCTATCTCTGACTCATTCATTCTCTCTCTCCGTCTCTCTCTACGTCTCTCTCTCCGTCTCTCTCTATCTCTGACTCATTCATTCTCTCTCCGTCTCTCTCTATCTCTAACTCTTTCATTCTCTCTCTCAGTCTCTATCTCTAACTCTTTCATTCTCTCCGTCTCTCTCTAACTCATTCATTCTCTCTCTCTCCGTCTCTCTCTCTATCTCTAACTCTTTCATTCTCTGTCTTCGTCTCTCTTTCTGTCTCGCTCTTGTTCTCGGTCTGTCTCTCTCTCTCTCTCTCTCTCTCTCTGTCTCTCTCTCTCTCTCATGCTGTCACTCATTCTCTCTTCTCCCTCCCTCTCTCTCTCCATCTCTCTATTTCTGTCTTTCTGGAACGAACCCTTGTTGGATTAAAACCCTCCACGTCATGCAGTTATAGGAAAATAATCAACAACGGGGTGGTGCGATGAAGGCGGAGTCACTGTGACCACCCTGAAGTTGTTTATCTTCCTATAACGGAACACCCCCAAAGTGTTTATTCCTCTTCTAGCACATCGTTGACGACTTTTAATTGATTGAAGAATGCCACCTCGTCCCCGTTATACGTCTATATATACCCGTTACGCGTTCTTTACCTGGAGTAGCAGGACATGCTGGTGCAGAAGACGCTGTTAGCGATGGCGATGAGCACGAAGTGGTGATGAAGTTGGCTGTTCACCCAACATTCCGGCATCACGTAGGAGGCGTACGCGATCGCACAACCTGCGCGATAAAAAAACATTTCGGCAACGAGAAAATGACCTGCATTTCATTTCTGAAAATAAAATTCAGTGGACTGGGGTGTGTGTGTGTGTGTGTGTGTGTGTGTGTGTACCCAGGCTGTAAAGGCTGAGCGCTCCATAGTCGAAGAAGTAGCAGATGTGCCGGGCTTCGGATGACATCGTGCTGAAGGTGTGAGCACAGCTGGAAGTGAACGGATACAAGCAGATCAGCAGCATGTACACCAGCAGCGGCCACGTGTAGCTCTCGGACAGGAAGTCCACCGTGGAACAGAGCACACAGAAGCGCCACAGGAAGTACCTGGAGAGTCGAGCGAGAGTGGGAACAAAGCAGAGGCATACTCTCACTACCACCTGCAGTCTATAAGTACTATCCAGATGTGGATCTGTCTTGTTAATTAACGTAAAACAGGATCACTAATCGTCTAAATAGTAGTGATGTGTCGTTCGCAAACGAGTTGACTCTTTGAATCAGCTCTTTTAGGAGAGCGTTGAGAGCCGATTCGTTCTCAAATGACACATCGCTCCTGTTTGGACTACTGGGATAAGTAATCATCCAAATAATAGTTATGTGTCGTTCTCAAATGAGTCGACTCTTTGAATCAGCTCTTTTATGTGAGTGTTAAGAGCTGATTTGTTCTCAAATGACACATCGCTATTGTTTGGACTGAGTGGAAAAGTAATCCTCCAAACAGTTGTGATGTGTCCTTCATGAATGAGTCGATTCTTTGAATCAGTTCTCTTAGGTAAATGATGAGTCAACTCATCCTCAAATGAAACATCATTACTATTTGCACTACTGAGGTAAGTAAAACTTCCAAATAGTAGCCATTTGTTTTTGTTTTTTTTGAGTGACTCTGGAACGCTTGAATGAGTTGACGTATCATTCACTTACGGGAGCTGATTCAAAGATTCAACATGATTTCACTACTATTTGGACGATTATTTATCCCAATAGTCCAAATAATAGTGGCATTTCGATTGTTTCAAATGAAGCAGAGTTCTCTCATATATATACACACGAGTAATTGTTTATTTTCCCCCAAAGTTGTAGGCGATGCTGTCACTTCTGCAGTCTAAATGAATCAATACAGTTCCACGGAAATCTCTTTCCAATGTCGGAGCTCTTTGTTACCGTGATTTTATTCATCTTTCGTTAATCGAATCAGATAAAACATTCAGTGTTTCGTCAGTCCAAATTGCACGAGTGTCCTTTGTGGCTGAAACACGTGATATACGTACCCACGTCATCGTTTATTTTGGGGGGAAAATCAGAAACTTCTCAATGAGTCATTTGGGAGCCATTCGGGAGTCGAGTCTTATTGAGTCAAATGATTTGATTCACTTAAAAAGAGTCTAAGTTCCCAAGCAGGGCTAACAGCGAGACGCTTTCTAAGACTAATTATACTACGTCTGCTAGTAATTCATGCAGAAGATGGTATTTTAAAATAAAATAAACACACACTAAGCCAAGACATCAGGTTTTTACAAATAAGTCCACAGTCTTAACAGTTAAAAGGCATAAAAGACATTTTTAAAATACCGCAGGAGGGAGTACACGTGCACACTCCACCGCTACCTAATCTACTTTCCTCCGAAAGCCGACTAAAAGACTTGGCAGCGAGTGAACGTCACATGCTGCTCCACGTCTCTCACCATGTTGGCAGGAAGTGGGTCCAGATATTCACCGTCTCATTGGTCATCTGAAAGCTGCTGAGGACGCAGTCCAGGGCGGAGCTTTGAGGATGTCTGTAACCGGATATGATGCTGTCCTCCCAAAACACCTGGGTATGACCAGCAGACGTCCACACTGTAAAATTCAGCTTTGAAATCTGTACAGTGAAAACCGCCTCAAATTTGCATCACGAGACTTCATATACATGCTAACGCACGTGAAACGCGACCTTCTAACCGAAGGCGTTTTCCCGAAAGCCAGAACGCTTCTTAGGAAACGGGTGCAGATGACGTTCATAGATGTTCATAGACGTTCAACACGGTTTCTATAGTAACAGCTCATTCACGGGGACATAAATAAATAAATGAAATTGTTGGCAAGCTGCTGTGGTATAAGAGGAGTAAGACACTGTTGGGGTGTGCGGTTAAAGGAAATTAATCAACCGGACGGCGGTGACCGGAAGATATATATATATATATATATCGCACTTGAAATTGTTAGAACATCATCACAGGGCCGTCTGCTGGCAAAGCCGGCCTTCTGCCTCACGCCGTTCGTTCCTAAAAGGTATAAAGTGTACTAGACTACACCAAGCCCACGTGAACGGAAGCCCACCTTTGGGATCTGGTGAATGTTGAAGAGGCGGGGCAGTTTGAGCTGGAGCATGGCTGTGGGTAGTCGTAGCGCCCCCCTGCCTCTCCGACACGCCTGCTCGAGCTTCTCTCGGCCTCCGCGGCACAGCATGCACCATACCGGAGACTCCAAACCCCACGACTGAAGCCCTTCACCGGCCTCCCATTTTATACAGAGAGGCCAGGACCAGTCTCGGTCCCAGCCAGGCCCCGCCCACACAGGAAACACTGCAGGGATTGGGAGTGGGGGGGGGGGGACAGAGAAACAGAGAACAAGACAGAAAGACAGCGAATAAAAGAGTCAGAGAGAGAGACGTAGACAGAGTGAGAAACAGATACAGAGAATGAAAGAAGGAAGGAGAGAGAGACAAAGAGAGATAGATGTGAAGAGAGATTTGCATATGACCCACATACAGTTAGTACACAGAGATACTGTCACACTGAACGTTGCAACCAAACTCCTCGGGCTAATTTTTTTAAATTTGATTTCCTTCATTAGTTTGTCATGTAAAGGTTTGACTACAAGCAGAACGTTTAACCCCGAGGTGTCTAGCTGAATTTCTCGTTTGTTTCTGTGGTGTTCATTACAGCGACCCCCTGACTTTATAATCTTTATAGCAGCTTTCTACTGCGGAACCTTGTTCCTGGTCACATTTGAATAACACAGCCATGTGATGTGTCCAAACACACACGCACACACACACACACATATATGTACAGCTCCCTCCACTGATATTGGCACACTTGGTAAATATATAGTGAATTTGAATCCTGGATTCCGATTGGTCAGAAGATTAACGCAACTGCAAATCACAGGTTTCTACGAACATAAACGCGCTCGATCTAACGCGTTATCGTTTCTATAGCAACCGCTCGTTCGCGGGGACTCGCACGGCCAATGATAAAACACATTACCAGTACGGAGGAGTTTATTTGAACATTCGTGGAAGGAGTCTCCAATGTCAGGGTTTGGAAACGTTCGGAGGTAAAAGCTGCGTCTTCAGGACAGAGGACTTTAAATCAGTTCCTTAAATTATTAAAAACAAACCGGCATCGATATGACGATCAACGATGTCACAGCAGGCGTTTCTAAGAACCGGGACCTTTACACCCTGCAGTGATGTTTCCAAAACTCGCAGCTGTTCGGACGTTAAAAGCTACTCTTCTATTGTGTTAACTTTAAAGGTTCGTTCTAAAGGTTAAACGTTTAGCCGTTTCTGTTAGCTAACCTAAATATTCGGATCTACACCGCATCGTCAAAATATCTTCACTTATCCTGATTCATCCTGTGTCTCTAACACACACACACACACTTTCTTTCCAAAGCGAAGACTGAGCCCATGCTGGAATTGTACGATAATCTAGAAGAGTGAAGCGTCTGGGGAAAACCTGAACTTAACAAAAGCAGACGCACGCAGGAGGAAAAACAGGTCAAGTGAAACATTTCGCCTCCTGAAGAACACCTCGTACACCCCGACAAAAAGATCAGACTGTGATCCTACACCAGAGTCCGTCCTTATGTTCCTCAGAACAATTCACATTCCTGGAAACGTGGGAGGGGGAATGAACTCGGAGAACCCGGGACGGAGGCTCGGGGTGGGCTTCCCGCTCGATGCGAGCGCGGTGGAGGAGTGCACGCGCATGAAGAAACTGTAGCAGAGCCGGTTCCTCCGGTTTAAACCCTGCTCCACGAAGGAGACGGTAAAGAGTATAATTTACGATTTCCTGCCTATCATACAGCGTACAAACACAAAGTTTTTACGGATGAAACAGTGACACGTTGTTGTATTTACATGTCGTGGAAGTCCGTCGCTCCTTCACTCGCCTCTAGAAAGACTTTCCCGTGGCGGAAAACTGACTGTCATAACGCGCCGACACTGGAGACTCCTTACATAAATGTTGAATAAGCGTCTCCTTAAAGAAAACTTCATCGTATCAACGACCAATCGGAATCCAGAACTGAGCAGTGGTTGTGGTTATTATGTAAAACAGCTGCTTGGTTCGCCGCTGGAACAGAAGCAGGATGGTTACGTATGAAAATAAAGATGGCCGCTGGATCCGTTCACAAACAACACAGACGGAAATGCGCCACGACTCTGAACTGTTGTCTCCGTAAAAGAACCAGCAACGCCTTAAGGACACCCAGCCAGATGTTTCCAGCTGTCGTGTTTTGAATCTGAAACTTCAGAGAGTGATTTTTAAACGGTGAACTCCTCGGGACATTCACAAGTCTGACTTGATAGTTTGGGGTTTTGTTTACATTCGTTAACAAAGCCCTGAAGACTTGAGTATTTCCGAGTACTGCTGTATCAAACGGGTCACTGGTCTTCGGACCAATCACAGCGCAGTGCACGGAAACGTTCCTCGGAGAACCTCACCATTACGGTCGCTAGCTAGCTAGCTACCTTAGCCATTTTAAACATTCACGGTAACGTTACAGTCTGACAGGGCTGGCTTTGGATCAGTAACACGTAAATAAATTAGCGAGAAAATGACGATGATGCTGAAATCCAACGTATCGACCTGCGAGGACGTTTACTAGCACGTAACCAGCCAGCTAGCTAAATTAGCTAGCGTTAACGAGATTAGTTTTCCACCATGAGAAAGTCTTTTCGCAGTTTCTCGCTCAACAACCTGCATATTTTTTTTGTCTTATTAACTTCTAGAGTAGAGGTGCCGAACATCTCTGAAACCTTACGTACGATCTTTTTTTAAACCGGTTGCTACGGTGATGGGGCGTCGTCTGAAAAGAACACACAAATGACAACATTGACAGAAGGGGAAAAGACGCACATGTGCCTCTGGTAGTGGTTTTCACTTGGTCTTGTGAGCCGATCGAAAACGGGAAGATGGGACTGTGTCTTATTAAGAAGAAGTTTATTACTTATTATTAAGTTGCGCTTTCACCGGACGTTTCCTCTCACTGTTCTCGCGGTTTACCGGCACACAGTTCCCAAACTCCGGCTGTCTGATTCACATTTATCATAAAGTTCATTCATTTATTCGCCGAGTTAAAAACGCCGAACATCATTAACCACTAGATAATAACATAAACCGCTAAGCTGACATTAACAAGATTAGCCAGCTAACCAACCTTAACCACTAAATAATTTCCCCATCATTATTAAGCTAGCCAATTTACAGCGATTCCTGAGCTGAGAATAACCAGGTTAGCCAGCTAGCTAAGATTAACAAAGAGATCATTTCTACGAAGCTGTAAGGAGGTTAGCTAGCTAGTTTACATTAATCACTAGCTAATTTATCTAGCAGTAGCTAGCTAGCTAACTTGCATTAACTGCTAAGAAGACATTAACAAGATTAGCCAGCTAAGTAACATTAACCACTAGACTACTTGCACTGCTAAGCTGACGTTAACAAGGTTAGTCAGCTAACCAACCTGAACCACTAGCTAATTTCTCCATCATTAGCTAGCGAACGTTTATGGACCGCGACGCGGTCATTATTTAGGCTAGCTAACCGGTTTACATTAACCACTGGCTAATTCATCTATCGTTAGCAAGCTACATGAACTGCTAGCGAATAAAATAGATCAATTTCTTTAATCTTGTCAAACGTTATTTTTAAAAAAAAATGCAATATACGTCATCTATGTGAAACGTTAATGAGCTAATTTAATTCTTCAAACGATCTCGCTCGCATTCACACCTGATCTGAGCAGAAATGTCGCTGAAGCCGCATAACATGACAATATTACTAATATTCGTGTTAGTCTGATTGAAACGTTACTGATCGTAGCTTTAATCCGAAAAAGTAATACTGTTCCACCGCGTGAAATAAAGTAAAGATTCGTTCACACTGTCGTGAGTCAACAGCATGACGTCCTAAATCCGTCTCGTCTCTCCCCGCACGTGTTTGGACATTCTTCCCCTCGGCTCGTGGCTCGGTCACATGATCATCCTCAATGGACGTCTTTATCACTCTCAGTCTACAATAAGGAGTCTGTGCTCGCCGTGTGCCGAGCGTCACGTGTTCGGCGAAACGTCTGTGCAGTGGACGCAGTCGGGAGGCCGACCGCAGCTGCGTCCGAGCGCGCGACGCGCTAAACCAAAAACGCGCCAAATTAGGCTCGCCGCCGACGTTTCCCAGGGCCCTGCAACACACGTGTGCATATTTTAAGTGGATTTTACATTTTAACGCAACGTTTTGGAAAATATCTCAGTCCAGACGAAGAGTTAAAAAAAAAAAAAATAAATGTCTATACACACAAACGTCGTGTTACAAGAGTTATCTCCGCCCACACGAACGCCGATTTGGTGCGTCGTCGTTTTATCCCCTCGGCTCTCGCGGATTTCAAACACGCCACAGGTTTATCGAAAAAAAAATCTCTGTTAAATATTGGTGTGCAAGAATTATCGGCACCCCCGTGAACTCGTATGAGGAAAACATATCTGAAGTACATTCCCATTGATTTTTTAAAAAATTATTTTAATACACCTGGGTGACTAGGAACAGGAAATTGACTAAAAGGCCACCAATAATTGTCGCACACCTTTGGATAAACCTGTGTTGTGCTGCAATTGTTTGATATCCATGAGAGTAGAGCATTTCTGTGAATTATTTATTTATTTATTTATTTATTTGACCCAAAAAAAAAAAAAAAAAAAATCTAAAAGGGTTTTCACAGCTTTCTTCGCTCATATTTACCAAGGGTGCCAATATTAGTGGACGGCGCCGTATATGATTCATATAGAGTATCGCAGAAATGTCTTTAAATATCATCAAGATACGATATTTCGGTCGTGTCCTCCACCTGTCTAACAATTCACCCCCAAACAGGTTACACACACACACACACACACACACACTTAAACAGCTACATGTCAGGACACATCCGGCTCCTCTACAAACTGAACATCACGTTTCAGGTTCTTCCAGCTGTTATCTGAGGAAGATGTTCAGACAGCTGTGTGAAAACCCCAGCTTGCTCAGCGAGCGTGTTTAGGTCGTGAACCCGTTCCTGGGAAACTTCCGAGCTGTGCTTAAACAGTGAAGCAACGGCACATGTGCGATAGAGCATGTGACGTGAAATAGCCGAGAGATGTAACGTGATTTCTGAGAACACAAAAAGAGAACTGGTGCCAAAGTTTCTGTGACTTCACGTGCTTTAACCAAATACTGATCAACTTCAGCTTAGGAAGAAATAAAAATAAGAAGATGTACTCGACTGCACTTTAACACCACATGCACGGTTTGCTCCTTCAGTATCTACCTTTCACCTTCTTTCAAAAGAAACGAAGGCACGACGGATGCACGTCTAAAAAGGTCATTAACATCCATTTTCATTCATTTTTAAAGTCAATATATTCATAGAGCGTGCACCATTCGTTGTAAAATAAAATTTTAAAAAGCACAGTTTAGAGACGATTACACTTTATATCTGAGAGCATGCTCGTGATAAAACAAATGCAAACGGTACGTTTTGAGAAAAAAAAATGTTCATTTGAAATGATCACGAGCAAATTTACCACAAGCCTTTTTTGTTTTTTTTGTTTGTTTTGGTTTTTTTTTCCTGCAGCATGCAAGCACCAAAGTTACAGCACGTGCAGAAAGAATTTCCCAAAAACCCTCACTTCAGGAAAGTTTACAACCCCAGTGCTAAACAAATAAACAAAAATAAATACTCAAACGTGTAAAAACTCATGCGGTTTCCTTTTACGCTCCACGGAAACATGCAGAGGAGAAGTTTCCGCAGTCAGATCAAATCATTCCATAAAAAAAAACATCACCAGCACGAAAAGAGAAAGGATACGTACAGTACTGAGGAATGTTCTTCATCCCTGCGAGTGAAACTGTTGCACCCTGACAGTGAGGGAGTGAAGGGGAAAAACTGACAGACCGGACGCGTCCCAATCCGGACTAGCACCCTACCTACCTCCAAACCTAGCCTTATCTCCGTCACTTTTAAAAAGCAGCCCTATCTATATCCACGAGCACTATCAAGCTGGCCGACTGAGTGCCCGATTTGGGACGCGTCCCAAAAAGCCCAAAGTAGGCGTGGCCAAAAAAATACCCTGTCCAAAAGAACTTCATGTTCGGCTCAATAATGAGTTTGCTTGTGGGGTTTACTGGGGTGAGGGATACACAGTGAATGTGTGTGTGTGTGAGAGAGAGAGACAGAGAGAGAGAGAGACAGAGAGAGAGAGAGAGAGAGAGAGAGAGGGAGAGAATATAAATATTTTAAAGTTGTGTTTGGTGAACGTGGATTTGGTGGCATTTGTGGTGTGAGACACATCCAAACAAGAAAAAGCAAGTACACTTGGGTGTATAGGGTGTGGAAAGCGTGAGTGATGAGCCCTACTTAGCGCACTACAAGTTTAAGGAGCTGTAATAAAGATGAAAGAAGTCAAATGAAGGAAAGAAGGAAGGAAAATCCCAAACCTTTGCACTTTATTTGGTCTATAAGTTCATGAGCGCGTGTCGGGTGAAGCGATGGAGCCGCCAGTCTGGAATCCAGGGTTGATCTTCTCAAAGTGAAATGTGTTCGATGTAACGCGCTCCAGCTGTGATTAGAGCTCCATGAGGGGAAAGTAGAAAGCTAGAGAGGGGTGGAGGATCGTCTGTTCCCCCTCGCGTTCCCCTGCAGAGCCGTGAAAAGCAGCGAGCAGAGCAGAGCAGAGCAGAGCAGAGCAGAGCAGAGCAGAGCAGAGCAGAGAGCCCTCCTCCGCCCGCGCGCGCGCTCATTGGACGGCGCACAGAAAAGCCGCTTTGTTTTGCGGAATCAGGAGACAGTGAAGAGAACAAAGCTGCACAAAAACACCGGGTTCACACCAGGCTGAGTGACACACCAGGCCTTCGAATCCGGAGAGAAAACAGTTAACACCGTGAGATTTAAACATTGTGCGTGGTGGACACCTCCCAGGTAAGAGACACATACCTGGGACGGGAGACACGCCCTTCCCTTGAGGAACGCTCGGTTTCGAACTCATTAAAAAGTCCTTCGATGTCTAACAATCGCCCGAACGATCTCACACTACATCCGTGTCGTGCTGTTACAGGAAAACAATCAACAACAGGGCGCTGTGACGTCGCGAAGTCCCTGCTGAAAAAAACAGTAGAAACCTTTACGGAAATTCGAATGGTTTCCATTACAAATACCATTAAAACCATTAACAAATGTAACGTGTCTTGAGCCGTACCCTATTAGGATTTAATGGTTGGTATTGGTTTCCACTAGACACAAACATCCCACCAATAAAACCCAACACATTACCAGTACCCTCAAGTAACATTATAGTTTCCATTAAAACCCAATACGATTCCCATTATAACTACCGAAACCATTAGAGTTTCTGTAACGGTTCCGACTGTATTTCGCATCAGGGGTGTCGTACTTTTATTATAAATCACAAGAGATTTGTAAACGATTACAATTCTTTTATTCCTTAAAACACCACCAGGTTCTACTTGTTATCCGTTCATAGTTACGTCGGACGTTGGGGAACGTCCGCGAAACAAGTTGCTAAGATACGGCTTGTCGTGTTACCAAGAAACCGCAACGAAGCGTACACTCTAAACATCTGCCCCGAAGATGTCGGGAAGCGTAAAAGTCCGCGTGAAATCAAAACTGAACTTCCGTGGCTTTCGGTACGAATACGTCGGCCTGAAGGTCCTCTATACGCTCGTGCGCTTCGTAACCATGACGAAATTCACATTTCGAAGATATATACGCGTTCAAAACGTACGGTCTGGCTCGAACACCGATACGGATCGGCAGTTTCGATGACATCATTCTGCACTTCAGAGAGATTATATTATATATATATATATATATATATATATATATATATATATATATATATATATATGCTCCTGAAGTAGAGCACAATTACAAAAGAATTGAGAAGATCCTTTTGGGGGAAAGAACAGAAGCTTCAAGCGGTACACGACTCCCAATGTGTAGCGTTCTCCTGGGATTTATGTCTGGACGTACGGGGGGCGACACGTCAGCCGGACTTCCCCCTCATTCCCCATTTCAGCCAAGCCACAAAGTTGGAACAGAGCCAGGATTCAGGACTTTCGAGTCATTTGACCCCAAAAGGAGGTCAGAGTCTGGTTATCTTTCGACTGGGTGGTACCACAGCCTCAGCCAAGAAGCGCTAACTATAGAATGGCCTGATGAGGCACAGGCAGGGGGCCGCACGAGACCCGGATCGTGTGAAGAGACGTGGTTTGGAGGCGGAGAGCTGCTTAAACCCCCAACAACGTGGCCTTGTGCTGCACGGGGTTCGTTCCCTGGGAGTAATGGAACATTTCTAGCTAGAAAACCAATTATTTTATTTTTTTTTCCATGTTAGGTAGTATTGAATTTTAACATAATCGAGTGCAAAAGTTTGCACACCCCTATTTTCTGATACTGCTGTTTGACTCCTCCTAACACCCCCCCCATATAAAACTTTCATCATGACTTTCTCCGTCTCTAGACCTGCTTAGAAACGGCGAGATGATCCAAAAGTTGCTCTGAGAAAACAGAAATAAGTTAGAGGTAGTTATAAAGTAATATAAAGTTATGAAGTAACAATTCAAAACAAAATTATTTGTTAATATCTCACTCTCTCAAAATATATATAAATATATACACACACACACAGTAATGTGCAAAAGTCTCAGACATCCAGATCATATTTATTTATTCTAAAGAAAAGGGTTATCACACTAAACACTGACTTTGTTTAGTTTATTACTGTTTACTGATCTGCATAGTATTATCTTTTTAATGAAGAATTAAATAATGAGACAAAAGAGACGAAAGTCTGCTGCTTCTCTCATTTTATTTTTTATTGTTTAACGCCTCACACATACATCAGTTTCCTTTTCACTGTGCGCTGTGGGACGACTACGACGGGGCAGCGATGGTGAACGGCGCACATGGTTCCGAACAGAACGACCTTCACGTATGTTAACGAGAAAACCGAGAGGGCGAGATGACGATCGGGGCGGTGACGCCACCTCCGCACGAAAACCTGTACTCCTGTGAGAGGCGCCGAAGCCCCGCCCCTCGCGTCCCCAGTCACTACAGTGAACCATACAAAAGAGCAATATGATGCGGGAACGACATAGAAAAATAAAATCAAATAAAACCGACCATCTGCTTTTACATCTTTACATAATCTTGTCTTCATGAACGTGAACATAAACACAATCATCACAAACAAGCCCAAAAAAACTAAAAAAAAAAAAAAAAAATTAAAAAACAAAAAAAACAAAAAGCAGCCACGTAGGATAGAAAAGAAAACCATCTGAAAGAAAGTGTACATCCGAGTGATCCGAGTCCTTCGTGAACCTAGGAGTCAGGAGTCGCTTCGCAGACGACCGGGATGCGAAACCGGACGGTCGTGCGCTTCTGCTCAAAATGTGTGTGTGTGTGTGTGTGTGTGTGTGTGTGGGTTCTGTTGCTCAGTCGGTTACCGTAGCATCACTAGTTAAACACAGACGCAGACGCGACTCCCTCTCGACAAGATCAGAGGAAAAAGATCTATAATCAAAAAAGTCTAAACTCTTGTTCTATATATGTATGTTTACTGTTTTTGTCTTCGTGTGTGTGTGTGTGTGTGTGTGTGTGTTTGTTTCTCATACTCGTTTCATCTGGTCATGATAAAACCAGGCACACTTTTAGCGCTGCTTCATCTCTCTCTCATTCCAACCCTTTGTGGAGGTTTTTTTTTTTTTTTTGCGTCCCGTTTTCGGTGCTTTTCCAAAGACTTGCGTATCGCCCTCCGTCTTTCCTTCTCTATTCCGAGTTCTTTATTAAACCCTGGAGATGCGACACAGACAGAGCAGTAAAATGGGGGAGAGAGAGAGAGAGAGAGAGAGAGAGAGAGAGAGAGAGAGAGAGAGAGAGAGAGAGAGAGAAGGAGAGAGGGAGTCGATGTGTGATTAGCTGAGCGCCGGGCTGAGTCCCCTGTCCCTCCGTCTCTTTCAGCCCATTTCCTTCCACTGCCGGTAAAATTTCACGATGTTCTTCAGCTCCATTCCTGCCGTGGCCACTGCCTGGATGGCCGACTGTCAGAGGGACGACGAGAGAAGAACGTTAGAACGTCGGAGAAAAAACAAACAGTCACGAAGTCTGCACAAATCGATATGAAAAGCAGGACGCGTCTGTGTGTCTGCCTCGTCCGTTATTTACTCCGTTTCCCGTCATCGCTTACGACACAATTTAACCACAGTTTAAAATAAAAACATGTTTTTAAATATGCATGTCCTGACAGTTATATGCTAGTTTTGTTTTAATAGGAAAAGAAAAAAAAAAGAAAAAATCTAATTTAAACAAACCAAGAAAAAACAAACAAACTATAATGCCAGTTACATACTCATTTCTTTTTAAATACAAGATAAATAATAAAAAATATTATAAATAATAACAGTAATTATTAATATTATTATTATTATTATTAATATAATTAATTTATATAATTATTTCTCTCTCTCTCTCTCTCTCTATATATATATATATATATATATATATATATATATATATATATATATATATATATATATATATATATATATATATATATATATATATAAAAATAAAAAGAGTATAAGCTAGATTTTTTTAACCAGGAAAAAAATGCATCCAAATTTAACATAATAGTAATAGTCATGAATATAAATAAATAAATAAATAAAAAATAGTGCCATGACTTCCAGAACATCTGCCCTGATGTGTTTAGGACGTGGTTATGTCAATCTTACGCTGCGGCGTTTAAATAAAGCTGTAGTGACGTTGTAGATAATCACAGGTTTAATCCCGATAGAACGTTAATAACTGATCAAATAAAACGAACTGTTAGTGCACGTGCACTTTGATAATAAGTGTTGGTGCACTCGACGTTCTGTAGAGGCGTAACGCCGGCGTTGACGACTTCAGCCGTGGGTTTAACTGGATTTAGCGCTGCGTGTGCACTAAACCCTGCGTTAGCATCGGGCCTGAACCGGGGGCACTGATTACGAGTGAAACCTCGAGAGCCTCTAAAAATAGGCAGGTGGACAGATAGCCAGGGGACGGCGTATCAGACAGCTGCACATACCGCCCGATTTAGCGAGCACAAATCAAACGGCGCGCCGCTCCGGCGTTCCACATGACTGCTTTTGGCACGGCGATTTTGCGTTTCCACAAACCTTCATGGGGGCGGAGCGGTCGGCGAGCTCCTCCACCTCGTACCCTGTCAGGATGGTCACCATGCCGGCCGTGTCCTCGTCTCCGCCCTGAGCGCCCGTCAGCTGCCGACAGCTGTCCACCATTTTATAAAGGTGCCTTTAAAAAATAAATAAATAATAATAAATAAATAAAACACACAATACGGTCACAATCGTCCGAAATAAACACAAAGCACGCTGATAACGGACACTCACCAGGCTTCGATGTCCTGTCTTTTCAGCTTATCCCTGTCGAAACTCCTCCCGGACTCTTTCTGACACCGGATATATCTGGAACAGGGACAAGGTGATGACACGGGGCCGTGATGTTCAGGTGCACAAAAATAATCTCTGCTCTGATCAGGCAAGCGAGCGGAACGTTCTAGAAGAGTGCTTCTAAGAAACAGCGCTCTTACCGATTCCCTTTTCTAAACTCGGACTCCAAAAACCGGATGCTGTCCCTCGCTCCAGGGTTTTCCTTCTTCAGGACATCGAGTCCATCAATGACTGAGGACAGAACATCATTTAAATATTTATTAATCACTAACACTGGCACTTGTTATACAGATGTGGAGCGTGTGTGTGTGTGTGTGTGTGTGCATAGAAATTTAAAGTAACGAGGCATTCAGGGAGGAAGAAAGCTGCCGCTCGTCTGTTTTAGCTAAGATGGAGCGACTAGATGGTTACATACTGTACACACACACATTTATTAAATGCTTTATATAATCACATACTTCTCCAAAACAGGAAGGTTTTACATCTTAACTAAAACAGACAAGGAGCAACATACCCCTTAACACAGACAGATAGATGGAGAGATATAGACAGATAGATAGACAGACAGACAGATATAGATAGATAAAGAGATAGACATGTCAGAAAACATCTTATTCTGGAATCTGATTGGCTAGGAGTCTTGGTCATCACGCACCACGTTGCACAGAAAGGCATTTATAAATGACTCATCTCTACTACACTGATTCAGATGGACTTCCATGACAACTGGTGACCCGAACTCTAATTCCAACTGCGTGACTCCACAGCGCTCCTCACACGGCTCGTGCTCGTAAAGCTGAAGGGCGAGCGTTCTGACCTGTGCGTGGGATGATGATGATGAAGCAGCCGCTTGCTGCCAGCTGTCGCAGCAGGTTCAGGTGTTGGCACAGAGCTCCCGTGTCGGGGACCAGGTACGGAGACATGGACGACTGGGCCTTGGGTTGCTGAAGGCTGCCCTCTAGCTGGGACACCTCTAACTGTGTGCACACACAAACACACACACACACACACAATCACACAACTTAAATGAACTTCTCAAAAGAAATAAGCTAATAAAGCCTGAGCACTTTTACATTTTATGCACATGCAGAAGTTCCTCATAATCCCAGAGCTTGGCGATATGATGCTGTAATATCGATATCGTGATAAATTACATCATGACACACTTTTCTGAGAAATATCACAATTGCTGCTTATACAAATTTGTCATGCTTTGAAAAATAATTACAAACTGATTAAAATTTAGTCGAGAAAGCATTTTATTCCTTTTATAACAGAGCAATTTCCCAATGAATAACTTTATAGTTAATTAATAAACGATACGTTATACTTTTTATCCGATTACAGTTACTTTAAATTCCGCTGACACTGGAGACTCCTTCCACGCATGTCAAATACTTACAGAAGACTTGGAAGCGCCGTTACTATAGAAACGATAACGTATTAGAACATGTGCATGAGTACAACCCTGTGATAGGAAGATGAACTACTGACCAATCAGAATCAAGAATTCGAATGGGACTCAAACCTGCAGGCGGAGTTGTGCCATGTCCCTCATGAGCCTGTTCCTGCGCGCTTCCTCTTCAGCCTGCAGGAAACACATCATCAGAGTCAAACCACACGGCGACGACGTAACTTCCAAACCGCACGCCGTCATGAAAGTTGGACTTTTTAAACTTTTTCTTTCTTCCATTTTGTATTTTTTTTGTACTTTCCTAAACTCTCCTCCTCCCCCAATTTCTCAGAACGCCACATCTCGGGTTTCTAAAGCCTTGTCAGCTTGACAGTGCTCCAGAACAGCACGGCGGCACTTTAATCAGCGTTTGTTCTACGCTGTGAGGGCAGCGCGGTTGCCTAGCAACATAAGACTCTCGAGAACAACTCGCTAATATGACAAGGCAGCGCGAAAGGGAACGTGCTCTGCTCTCCACAGGCCTGCGTACCCTATCATTTATTCCGGCTTTAAGTGAGTGGCACTGCTACAGCGAAGGGTTGTTTTTTTTTGACTGGCACTTTTTTAAAAAAAAAAAATAAAGAATTTTTTTTTTTTTACATTTCTATAAACGATCTGTACAGGCGGCAGACAAAGTTGACGTGTAAATTAAAATGTCTTACAGAACCGGGCGACTTAAATTAACCGAAAAGCCTTCAGATCTATTCTTAGTATTAAGATAATTGCTCTTAGGCTTTAAAACAACAAAAACCGAACATGTATAAACGTATACAGGTTTTAATTCTTAATAAGAACATTATCTGCTATATAATTACATAAGCAGGATGTCTGCAGGTATAATGTCTGCATAATGCTTTTTAAAGCAGGTTTTCCAGAGCGTAGATTTTCCGACGTGACGTTAAACCGTTTAAAAGAGATTTCACTGCATGAGAAATAAATAAATAAATCCCGAGTGAATGCGTAAAAGAGGTCAGAAATCACAGCTTGTGTCGCAGAAAAGCTTTACGGTCGCTGAAAGCACTGTTATTATAGAAACGATAACGTGTTAGAACATGGTCGTTCATATAAACCTGTGTGTGTGAGAAAGAGAGAGAATATCTGTCGGGATGACGCAGAGGGGCGCCAATACTTTGTGCAGAGCAACAGATGGGCACGTTGACGCTCAAATCTTATAACCTCATGAACGCCGATGCTCCGGGTTCTCACCATGCGGAACTGCGCCTTCGCCTGCTGAACCATGTTCTCCTGCTCCGATTGGCTGATGCTGGTGAAAATCCCCGCCTCCGGGTTGTAGTGCAGCACGTTGCCTTGGAGACCGGTGAGGAAGTGGCCGAAGCTGCGGATGCAGCACAAGCGCACCACACACTGGCGGAAAAGCAGAAAACGAGATTTCGATGGGTTAAAACTGTACCTCGGAACAGCAGCGATCGATGAAGACATTTCTTACTTTTTAAAATTCTTAGGAGATTTAATAGTCCCCAAAGGGAAAAGAAAAAAAAATACAAATAAATAAAAATTTGAGATTAAATAAAAAGGTTTTAGAAAATGAATCGAGGAAAATAAGAGTAAAAATAAACAAATAAATTAATAGTACAAAGCATTAAAAATAAATAAGTAATTAAATAAACAAAACACAACGCACTGGAAAAAAGAAAGAAATCGAGAAATAAATAAATAAATAAGTGAAAGAAAGAAAACACAGTGAAATTGAACTATTAAATTTTGTAATGCTGTAATGAGGTGCGTTTGTGTAATTAAGCAATAGTAATGATTAATTATCACTACTTTAGGTCAGGCAGGATTAGTTAGTGTGTGTTAATTTTAAACGGCGTGCCCGGGACGAGACGGTGTACCTCCTGCAGTGGGCTCAGGCTGGCTCTGTGGTGAGTGAAGTCGAGGCGGCGGTGTGCCAGGTTCAGGGCGGGTAGGTGACGTAGCGCCTGGTCCTCCGGCAGCAGCACCGTCTGCACCAGGTCCGGCCGCTCGCTACGGGCCAGAAGATCCTCCACCTCATCCTTCAGACCCAGACCTGAAACACAGCAACGCTGAATTATCCAGTCACCGCCGGGACCTGCCTCTGGGAGCAATCATCCTGAGACGATTAAAGTGTTTGGGATTATACACGTCTGTATTTAATAACGGGGTGTGTTCAACCGACCTGCATCCAGCACCTTCTTCCCATCAGGCAGTAAGTTCAGCAGCACTGAGAGACGGTTCCACAAACTCTGAGAACTCTGGGAAAAGCAAAGAAAGCAGAAAGACCCCGTTAACTTACACGTAAGAAATCACAGCTCCAGGATATGACTGATAAGGGAAAAAAACAATACAATTCACTTTAAACATTAGAGTTTATAATAATGTTATGAAAGAACTCATGTAAAGAACAAAACAAGCTAAAGCCCCGAAGGGAATTATTTTCCTGACGGAGCACACCGCGAAGTGTTTTGTTTCTCATACCCCGGCTGTTACTATAGAAACGACGATATGTAATATAAACCTGTGATTTGCGGCTGCTGTTATAGAAAATGAAAGAAAACACCCTCTGACCGATCAGAATGCAGCATTGGACAGCACTGTAAGGTTGTTGTACCTGCGCACACATGAGAATGATGTCTGTATTTGTCCTCATCCAATCCACGAAGACCTTCACCACCTGGATGAGGCCTTGGTTTGTCAGAATCCCGAGTCTCTCGGAAAGTGTTTTCTCGCTGTGATACGATTGGTTGCTGTGCTCGCTGTCCTCCGTGTCGACGTCTGGGGGAGGGGTGAGAAGAAAACAACGGTCAGTGCAAACAAACGGAGTATAGGGAGACATTAACCGATATATACGACAACCAGAAAAGACGATCACCGTCATCGTTGGTTCCGTTAGCCATCTCTGGACTCTTATTACTGGTTGTGTCTCCGGGAGGGGGCGTGGATTCCTGCGAGGGGACGGAATCTGAGGCCACGCTGGAGCCGTGTGAAGGTCTAAGCAGGACGTTGCTGAACGTCGGAGCCAGACGGAAGCAGCGTTTGGCTTGGAAGAGCTGCGAGGACATGGCCTGCAGGTTGCTGCTGATGATGGGGTCGCTGGACAGCAGGGGGCCGTTGGTGGTGTGAGGGGTGGAGCCTTCGTCACAGGACGGACGCTCTTTCTTCTCCTCCTCCTCCTCTTCCTCTTCTTCCTCCTCCTCTTGCCGCTGCTCTTGCGCCGGACTCGCCGCATCCTCAATGTCCTCCAGATCGGAGCGCGATTCCTGGCTGTTCATATCGGAGTCTGTCTCGACGTCGAACGCGGTGCCTCCCTCTTCCTCCTCCTCCTCCTCCTCCTCCGACCCACTCTCCCAGACGCCCTGTTCTCCCGCCGCGTCCCGGCGTCCCTCTTTCCCCAGAGAAGAGTTCGCGGGGACCCCCGAGCCGTCCGTTCTCTGAGGCTCTTCGTCCTCCTCTTCGTCGCTCTCGAAGCCTTCGCTCAGGTCACTCTCGTCCTCGTCGCGAGCGCAGCGCCGCCGCCGCAGCATGGACAGACGCGAGTATTTCCTCTTCTGTTTCGGCTTCTCCTCGCCGCTCTTCTTCGCCGAGCCTTTCTTAGAAACCGCCGCGTCGTCGCCTTTCGACTCGTCTTCGTCGTTCTCGTCGTCTCCGTCTTCTTCCTCTATAGAGCCGTTCTGCAGCGGTCTGTCCTCTGAAGGAAGTGTGTTCGTCTGCTCTCTAGGATCAGCGTCGTCTAGGAAATTTGAGGAAATTTATGTCATTTATCCCGCCTGTAACACGGTTAAAGATTAGCACCAACATTTTACAGACTCTTTCCGCCAAACACGTTAAAACTGCAGAGAACAGATGGCTAAACTACACACGCTGCACCTGCCACCATTTTAGATTTTATACATATCTAGTTGTTTTGAGTCAACCTGTGTCTATACCTCAGGTTTGAAGCTTCTAAACAGTTCAAGAAATAGAGGCTTCGAGTGAACACTGATAATACAGTACAATAAAACTACAAATAATAGTCACGAGTTACAAGTTTGTAGATTTTAGCCATTACGCTAAAGTTGTAACACTAAGAATGAAATCATAACCCGATTTTATTTGTCTCAGGGCTAAAATATCCATTCGAATATAATAATAACACATTCAAAATACACAAAACAAAAGAAGAAACCCGAGACGTTCGGTGTTATTTCCTACCCGCGGCGTCGGTGCGTAGCGGCGGGACGTCGCTCTCCCCTTGTTCGAGCTCGGCTTGTAGCCGGATGTTCACGTGGTTCACCAGATGGGAGAAAAGTGCTAGCGTGAAGGCGATGGAGGCGCTGTACTGCTTCGAACCTGAAATCAGATCAGTGATTTAATAACAAGAAAAGTGCTAAACATTTCACTAATCAGCACACTGTGATAGACATCCTTCACTCATCTCTCACCTCCTCTCTTTAAGCTGTGCACCACCATGAGGCAGATCACCACCATTTTGAAGACCAGGCTGTCGGGCAGCACGCTGCAGGCCTGATCGTGCTCGTCTTCCTCCTCGCTGACGGACTGGCTGCCGGGACTCGGCGTGGGCTGGTAGAACAGCACCAGGTTAAAGTCCTCCAGGACTGACTGGCACAGCGCCGTCAGTTCCGTGTCGATCACGCTATGCACAAAAAAACGCGGCGGTAAGACGTCTGTACCGACGCCACATTCGTCTAAACACTAACTCGGAATTTCCGACCTCCGACTAAGAAAATCCACACTTAACTCGGAATTCCTACTTCCTAAAGATCAACGCCAAGTGAATCAACAAGGCTGCTCACAGCATCAACAACACACAAAGTCAGTTATACCGTATACAGTAGTGTATAATAATAATACACTAAATATCCGGGTGATAACTGGGTGCAGGTCACGTGTCCAAACAAATCTTTTCATGATACATTAGTTTTTACTTTAAAATAATAATATTAAAATTGTTTTCCCCTCGTTTTCAGTGTTAAGTCATTTAGTTTTTATTGACATAACTGAGCACAGAGTTGTTGTTGTTTTAAGCAGAAAAACGAAATATCGTGATACTTTTAGTATAGTATCACGATTTGACGTGTGTCGTATCGCCCCACCCTTTCTTCACAGAGGTTTATCTTACCTGTTCTTGGGCTGCAGTAAACTTTGGAGGTACATGAAGCTTACGAGGAGTCGCTTGATGTCCTTTGATCTGAAGTGGAAACCGAATTATCATCATCATTATTATTATTATTATTATTATTATTATTATTATTATTATTATCACCTTTCAAATTATCACAAATTTGTAACAAGATGAAAAACCGCATAAGAACATCAACGATTAAATAAAAAACTTTGCTAACATTAATAATATTCCATCTTTAGCTGAGAATGTTATTCCTTTTAGACTTTTCATTATATCCGATTTCTACTTAGATATGCGATATCTTCTTTATCTCTCTCTCTCTTTTTAAAATCTCGTTAGTGAGGCGTGAAGGCCGACCTCTGGCGTGACGGTGAGAGCTTCTTCATCTCTTGTTTCTTCACCTGATGGTACATCTTGGCCGCTTTATCAAACAGACGCTTCAGGTTCCCGTAGGCTCCCTCGAAGGGCGTCTCGGACTGAATGCTGGCAGACAGGAAAAGCAGGTTAGACGTGATTTCGCTCTCACATCTCACTGTACTTACCGCATTCGGCATGCAAACACGAGCCTGACATCCATAATATTCGTTAACTTTCATTTCAATAATAACTATTTCAGAGAATGTGGTGTGTGTGTGTGCGTATTTTATTTATATATTTTTTCCTAGAGCTGTATAAAGTGGATGCACTGCCCTCTAGAGGCTGGATGGAAAATTGTACCCAAGCCACTTACCAGCGCAGGTAATAGTACGTAGCTTCTACGTTATAAAATTTACTTCCAGCCAGAGTACCTAGCTGGTTAAAAGGCATTCCTGTCAGACAAATAAAGACAAAAAGATTAAAGATAGGAACAATTCATGAGCCTTCATTTATTCCTTTAGAACATACTAGAGATGCGTGAAATAGCAAAAATAACATTAACAATAATGATATTATTTATCATCATCATATCGCCCAGCGCTATGCCTCACGATATACAGGTTAGCAAACGAAAACTAACATTCATGATATCTTTGAATGATTGTCTACAAATAAATTTAACAGCAAAAAGCAGAAGAAAAAAAAAATATTGAAAAATGTGTTTAACATCAACTCAACTGCTTCCAAATTCCACTCAATTTGTGATTATTAAAACGTTAGGGAAGTGATCACGATACCAGCGATATCTCAGAAAAAGTGTATTGCGAGGTAATTTATCGCAATATTTTTAATTATATCGTATCGCTCAGCCGTACGCTCCATATTTAATTCTCCTAACAGCAGTGATAGGGAATAAAAGCATACTGAATAATATTTACTATGAAAGGAAGGATAAATGTAAAAAAAAAAAAAAAAAAAGGAGATATATTGTTGAGTCATACGATACAAGATGACAACGTGCACTCTGTTGGAATTTATCACCCCCCCCCCAAAAAAAAAAAAAAAAACAACAACTAACATATCAAGTCATATCAATAAAACAGTGATAAAATGCCTCCTGACGCAGAGTCAGTGGCGTGAAAGCATGATGCTTCTCACCAATGGTTGGCGAGACGGACAGGGCCTGGTGGTAAAATCGCTCGGCCAGCTGCTCGGCCTCCACACCTGCCAGCTCGTTCTGATACCGCGCTACACATGTGAAGAACAAGAACAAGAAGAAGAAAAGGCAGATTTCACTTTCATTTCCTCTTACACAAGTACAACTGCTTCAGGTCTGAGTCAGTACAATCTAATACGATGAGATACAAGCTCTCCGACATTCACGCCAATTCTAAATCCAAAACACGAAGGATTTACCGAGGTCACCCAGGTACACGAGACATCGATGACATGCCATCTGTGCCCACTCCATCTCCTTAGGCGTGGCAGACACAGGCTTCTTACGACCTACGGGCAAGAAACACACGTTATTTCATAAAAACATTTCAATTCTGCATTCTGATCGGTCAGAAGGTGCGCGCGTGAGTGCAGACGCGCTACTTAAACGGATTAAAAAAACGTGTAAATGTTTTTGCGTTTTTGTTTTTTATAGTAAGGAGATGTTTATGCAAGATTTACAGAAGGAGTCTCCAGTGTCAGTGCTTTGTAACACTCAGAAATAAAGCTGTAACGAAGTTTTACGCTGTGGACTGCGCGGTTGCCGAGGTTCTCACCGATGAGCGGGTCGGTGACGTGCGTCCAGTCGATGCAGTCCTGCAGCTCCAGCTGGTAGTGGGACTGGATGTAGAGCAGGAGGTGCTGGTAGAATCCGACTCCAGCGATCAGGTGAGTCCTGTAGGCACACTCCAGAGCACTGCGGCTGTGAATGTGCTGCACGGGGAGAACGATAACCGAGGTCACGACGCTACGAGAAACAGCCTACAAACACCTCATAATACAAATATCTCTTAATATACATCAATACATCTACACACACATTCACCGTAATAATCCTCACTCCAAATAGCCGAACATCACACGCTTTTAAAATCTATTATTATTTTAAACCATGCTTTGTAATTTACCTAAACACCAAATCGTTGTTTATTTATATATAACAAAGGTTTCTATATCCATGTCCCATATAAGAAATAAAATTAGAGATTATCTGATATCGTTTGCTTTAAGAACTACTCTTTTTTTCTTTTTTAAACTGAAGCACTTTTCAATTGAACTCTTTCACGTACAAAAATTTTTTTTTTAAAAATCACTTGAATTGTGAATATAAAAATACAATAAAGTATAAATATAATAAAATCAGGTCTAATCAAAGAAAAACAAGGTAACTCTCTTTATATGTAAACATTTGCAAATCCAATCCTTGTTAGGGAATCTGATACCCGATAACCCATCTGCCGTGTTGTTCAGGTATCGGTCCGACACGTATACCGGATATCAGATCAGCGCGGTCCCTAAATAAAACACTCGGAATCATGCCGTTATAGGAAAGTAATCAATGACGGGACGTTGTGATGAATGAATGAACGTGCGGAGTTACTGAGTTGATTCTTTTCCTAGAAGCGCATGTCTCTGGAGTGATTTATTCCTCTTATACCACAACGAGTTGCACCTTTTTTTTTTTTAACCCTCACAGGCCTACTTTTGCCCATTTTCATAAGATATGTGACTCTTTTAGGAGTTTTAGATGAAAAAAAAAACTAAAAATTAATCAGCAAATAAATCAAAAGAAATACAAAGCAAATCAAGACAAAAATAATAATAAAAAGTACGCAAAGTTATGAGTGGAATCGTCTCTCAGATTTAACACGAGTCTCTACGCCAAATAATTTGTAAATGATTCAGCAATATGGAAATGAATGCGTCTTTTATTATACATAACTGAGCAATATGTCGCAGTGGGTTAATTAAACAGTGACACGTCGTGTTTTTTATCAGTTTATATACCGTCAGAGCAGCTGTGGTGGAAAATTAATCAGTCCCCACCCTCACTGTCTCTATAAACATCAATACCTTCTTGTTGGTCTTGATGACTTGAATGACCTCGTAGTAGACCTTCCTCCAGAGCAGCTCCTCCGCCTTGCGACCGTAATCCACCGGGTGCAAGAACATCAGCTTTACACACAGCTCACGCAGTCTGGCAGGAAGGAAATTAATAATAATAATAATAATAATAATAATAATAATAAACATTCAGAACAAATTAAGAACCAGGTAAACTAAGTGAGCCGAGAGCGTTTTTACTTGTTCCTCAGGCTGATGTTCTCCGGCTTGAAGACCTCCCTGTAGGACGACTTGCTGCCGATGATCACGTCCAGCTTGTGTACGGATTCCACCACGGCCCTAAACGGAGAAGCACAAAAAAACTCAAGTAAATAAAATAATATCCACGGTACAAGTGTATAAGAGGTGCAAAAGCGAACTCCATGAAGACCCGGTGTGTGAAGGTTGGAAGAAGGTGGAAGAACTCAAGTGTCCTGCACAGATCCCTGACCTCAACCCTACTGAAGACCTTTGGGATGAACTGGAACTGGAGCCTCCTCACATCAACATCAGCGTCTTACCTCGACCTCATTAACGCTCTTGTTCATTTGTGAATAAAAACAAATCCCCACAAGCCACGCCCCAAAATCTAGTGGGAAGCCTTCCCAGA